>NW_011500840.1:51832-83040 GCF_000495115.2 Populus euphratica | reverse complement strand
CTCAAGATAAAATCCCAAATGTTATAACTGATGTTTCTGGGAAAAACTGATTGGACACCAAATAGATGATGATAACATCCAGGGTATATTTTCACCCTGATATGAATCAGATCTGGTGGCCTTGAGGTACACGTGGGGTTGGACCAAGTTAGAAGGATTATTGCAGTATTTGTTGGGTAATGGGTTTATTGCACTAGAATCGGTCAAATAAATAAAGGTTGTTAGTATGGGGCTCCATATCTTTAGCAGCCACTCTGTTAGGATTTCCTGTTTTATTGCTATTTTCTTGCCTTGTCAGTTGTAATGCTTGCTGGCCTATTTAGACAGCAAAGAAAAGGGAATAAAGTATCAAATTAAGAAATTAAACACTCTTCAACCTCCGTTATTTTTCTTCTTCTTCTTTCCTACCCAAAATTAATCTTATCAGTGGTATTAGAGCCAGGTTCAGTTCATGGATACACGTTCGAAATCAAATACGGAATTCCAAAAGGAAGTTACCGAAATCTTAACTCGTCATGAGTCCAGCTTTGATGAGATGAAACAATATGCCAATGAGATGAAACACGACTTGAATGAGATAAAACAAAATTTTTCCCAGGTTACATCGACATTACAAGGTGTCATGGCTGAACTCTCCAAGCCTTTCGACTTAGCCGCCAAGATCCTTCACCGGACAGGGAAGGCAATCCCTTTTATAGAGGAGAGGCATCGGGTAGCAGTCCTACCACCCTCACACGCCCAGGTTTTGAAAGGAATCAGAATGTTTTTGACAGAGTCCAGAATCAGCTAACTGACAGAATTCAACATCATACTCAACTAAAATTGAATTTTCTGATATATCATGGTGACGAAGATCCTACCGGGTGGATTTTTAAAGCAGAACAATACTTTGAGTTTAAAGGGATCGAACCCATGCAGCAAGTGCAGTTGGCGTCATTCCATCTCGAAAAGCTTGCCTTACAATGGTATCGCTGGTTCACAAGGGATCGAGGTCCGATGAATTGGGCGGAATTCACCAAAGTTATCCTAAAACGCTTTGGACCCACGGACTACGATGATCCATCAGAAGCCTTGTCTAGACTCAAACAAACTACCAGTGTTATAGCTTACCAAGAAGTCTTCGAGCGACTCTCACATAAGGTAGACGACCTACCTGAAATTTTTTTAATCAGTTCTTTTATCACAGGTTTAAAAGATGATATACGGATAGATGTACGGGTTAAACAACCAAAGACTCTCTCGGAAACCATCAGTATAGCCCATCTCATTGAGGAAAGAAATCTGCTGCAGTGGAAGCCAAGCTCCAATTTTTGTTTAGCAATGCCAAACTACAATCATAAGTCACAACCAACAACAACAGTGGGTCTTCTTGGGCCACCACCGATGCAACCTGCAACCCAAACAGTTGGAACCAAGTTTCAAGGCCCTATTCGACGCATCACTAGTCAGGAAGCCAGGGAAAGACGAGAGAAGGGTTTGTGTTTCTATTGTGATGACAAATTCACTCCTAAACACCGGTGCACCAGGCCACAATTGTTCATGCTGGAAGACATACCCTTTGAAGATGGACCAGTAGACATAGACATGGAAATTGAGAACACTGTAGACGAGGCCATTCCAGAAATTTCCTTCCATGCTTTGGCTGGAACGACTCATCCACAAACCTTTCGAGTGATTGGAAAGGTAGGAAACAAAGATTTAACGATCCTAATCGATGGGGGCAGTACCCATAACTTCATCGATCAAGCGGTTGTAACCAAACTTGGGTTACCAGTAATCCATGACAAGGTGTTTCGGGTAACTGTTGGAAACAAAGAAATTATCGAGTGTACAGGGCGATGTATGGGGCTTCTACTTGATATACAAGGGTTGTCGATTCAAGCTGATTTTTATGTTTTACCCGTTGCAGCGTGTTAAGCCGTGTTGGGAGTGCAATGGCTAGAAACATTGGGTCCGATTGAGACAGATTACAAACAACTAAACATGTCCTTCTGTCAGGCAGGGAAATTACATACCATTCGGCTTGCAACGATCCGAGCTAGCTCCCATGACTGAGAAGGAATTGCTACACCACTCAGGCCCTAGATTTTTCCTTCATGTGATGTCAACAATAACCCAGCCAGAACCAACCACACACATTCCAGCCGACCTGCAAAGGTTATTGACAGAGTTTGATCACCTATTCAAGGAGCCATCCGGGTTGCCACCAGTACGGAGCTATGATCACCACATTTCCTTGCTTCCAAATCAGCCACCAATCAGTACGAGACCCTATAGGTACCCCCATTATCAAAAAAACGAGATAGAAAAATTGGTGAGTGAATTTCTTGAATCCGACATCATTCGTCCTAGCCGAAGCCCATTTTCATCACCAGTTTTGTTGATAAAAAAATCTGATGGCTCATGGCGATTTTGCGTTGATTATCGTGCTCTCAACGACATCACGATTAAAGACAAGTTTCCGATCCCAGTTATTGATGAGTTATTGGATGAATTGCAAGGTGCAAAATATTTTTCGAAGTTGGATTTGAGGTCTAGCTATCATTAGATAAGAGTCCGTGATGATGACATCTAAAAAACTACCTTCCGCACTCATGACGACCATTATGAGTTCCTTGTGATGCCTTTCGGTTTGACTAACGCTCCCGCTACCTTTCAAAACTTAATGAATGACATATTTCGACCTCATTTATGAAGGTTTGTCTTGGTTTTTTTTTATGATATTCTTGTATACGTCCTCCAACTTCTATCCACTCATCAGTTGTTTGTCAAAGCATCTAAGTGCCAATTTGGGGTTTTAATGGTCGACTACTTAGGCCATCAAATTTCATGGCAAGGTGTTGCTGTGGATCCAAATAAAATCAATTCAGTCCAACAATGGCCTGTGTCGACCTCAGCAAAGGGGGTTCGTGGATTCCTTGGTTTGGCGGGTTACTACCGGAAATTCGTCCGTGATTTTGGTTCAATTACTGCATCTCTGACACAACTCTTAACCAAGGATGGTTTTTGGTGGACAACTGAATCTCAGGAAGCCTTTGTGAAATTGAAGACAACCCTTGTTACTCCTCCAGTTTTACGTCTTCCAGATTTTCAACAGCCCTTTGTTGTCGAATGCGATGCAAGCGGAACAGGTCTGGGAGCTATACTGTCACAAAATGACCAACCCATTGTGTTCTTTAGTAAAGCCTTGAAAGGGTCGGCAAGGGCACTGTCAACTTACGATAAGGAAATGTTGGCGGTGGTGAAAGCTGTGCGCAAGTGGCGACCGTATTTGTTGGGCAAGCCGTTTGTAATCAAAACTGACCACCAAAGTTTGAAATACTTACTGGAGCAGCGTATTTCGACTCCTTCCCAAGCTAGATGGCTACCCAAACTTATGGGCTATGACTACACCATACTATACAAACGTGGCAGAGATAATCAAGGTCCGAATGCTCTGTCTCGAGTCAACTTGCTTCAGTTTGAGGCCCTCACGCTACCCTCTGCAGACTGGTGGCCTTCCCTGCAACAAGAAGTAATTGACAATCCCTATTATGCCACCTTGAGCAAGAATGCTTCATCCAATTGTTTTCGTAGAGATGGAGTTTGGATGGAAAACGGTAAAGTCCACTTGAGCCCAAACTCCTCTTTACTCCCTGCAGTGTTAGCAGACGCACACTCGTCGCCGGTAGGAGGACATTTTGGCTATCTTAAAACCATCAACCGAGTCAGCTCAAGTTTTATATGGTCGGGGTTACGCACCGCTGTGAAGGAATTCATCCGAAACTGCATGGTCTGTCAACGTTGCAAGTATGACACTCTTAGACCAGCAGGGTTGCTGCAGCCCCTAGCTATTCCGGATCGTATTTGGACTGATATATCCATGGATTTCATCGACGAGCTGTCGTCTTCCCAAAACCATGATACGATTATGGTGGTAGTAGATCGATTGTCCAAATTTGCTCATTTGGTGCCTCTCAAGCACCCTTACACGACATTATCTGTAGTCAAGGCTTTCATTTCTAACATTGTACGGTTACATGGAATGCCTCTCTCGATTGTTAGTGATCGCGACTGATTCTTTCTCAGTAATTTCTGGCAGTCCCTTTTTCAGTTGCACAACACTACTCTTTGTTACAGCTTCAGCTATCATCCATAGTCGGATGGACAAACCGAGGTAATAAACCATATCCTCGAGCAGTACCTTCACTGCTACACATATGATAATCCAAAAAAAGGTTGGAATGGCTGTCGTGGGCTGAGTTTAGCTATAATACTTCAGTCCATTCGTCAACCAAAATAACTCATTTCAAAGTTGTCTATGGCGTTCCCCCGCCTTCTATGATTTCGTATATTCCAGGTACTGCCAAGGTCCAGGCCGTTGATGATATGCTGCGCTCAAGGGATGAAATTCTTCGTGATCTTCGAAAAAATTTGGTTGCTGCCCAGGTTCGAATGAAGTGCCAGGCTGATCGTCACCGACGAGAGGTTTTCTTTGAGGTAGGAGACTATGTTTATTTACATCTACAGCCGTACCGTCAAAAATCTGTAGCGTTTCGGAGTTCGTTGAAGTTGTCTCCTTGATTCTTTGGTCCCTTCAAAATTCTTGCAAGAGTAGGGACAATTGCATATAAGCTGGACTTGCCAATTGGGGCACAAATTCACAACGTGTTCCATGTCAGTTTACTAAGGAAACATGTTGGTCCGCTCGACTTACCTATAGTGTCATTACCTCCTGTTTCTGGTGATGTCCAAATTTTACCAGAACCTGAAGTCGTTTTGGATCGAAGGGTGGTTCAGAAGGGCAAGTATAGACCGAAAACTGAAGTATTGGTTCAATGGAAGGGCGCTTTCTGTGAAGATGTGACATGGGAGAATAGTCAAATACAGAAAGAACATGGGTTAGCCATGGCATATTTAACAAAAATATCTTAAAATTATATATACTCATTACGAAGATGCATTTATCTGCTTGCAGATTGAAAGAAGACGCTAGGAAAAAGAATACAAATTCCAAATATTCTGTTATTAGAATAAGAAATCAGACGAAAGTAATAAAACTAAATCCACTACGCTATCTGCCTTGTAAAATAAAAAATAAAAAAATCACTTGAGGATTTGCATGCCACATAATTTTCTAGCTAACAGGTGGCTACATTTTTTGTAAAGAGGGCTCAAATCAGAACGAGATGCCAGTCCGACTTGTTACATGCTTTAAATGGGTCAATCATAAGGTCAAAAGATAAGGCATTAAAAGAAGTTTTGAATGGGCTAGTTGATGTGAACCTTATGATCACACAACTAACAATCGAGATTAAGATCTGATTCGAAAAAGCTAAAAGAGATCTTATAGAAGTGTGATACAATGAAAATTTGTCTCAAGGCACCAAAATTATTGGAATGAAGTCAATGACGCTATGAAACAAGTTACTCTTCAATAGATTAGATTTAGTTCATTCAAGAACAAAAAAATACAAGAATCTCTCTCACATGTTAAATTGAAAAGTTTAGAAGTATTATTGATAAAAAAATATTGAAATTTAGGCTTACATGTGTTTAAATAGTTCTAAGCAATTAACCCTAATGGATTTATCATTATGGATTAAATTGACCCACATATCAAAACTAATAAAAAGTCTTTACTAGTAAGCCCAAACCTTGATCCAAATAAGTTTTGAATCTTAATTGAAAATAAAGTATTAATTAAGTTAAAATAAACTTTGGGCTATAACTAACAAAATAAAAATAAAACCTATAAGTTTAATTCTTGTTTTGCCATGAAAAGACAAGAACAAAATAAAACATAACAGGTCTGGTACAAGAATTATTTATAGCCTATAATGTTGCCATTAATTCTAGGAATTAGAAAAGAACTTGTTGCCAATTTGATTTCCACGTTATAATATAATTATAATCTCAGCCTTGTATTTATCATTTTTTTTTGGAAGGAAAAGGAACTTGCTTTTAATGTTTTTTTTTTATTGTTTTTAGTATCTTTCCAATACTAAAAAATACAATTAAATTGTCGAATTATTCTCTTTTAATAAAAAGAAAAACTTTGTTGCTATATGTGCTTTTCTAAGTCAGCTTGGATTCTTTTATTTTCTTTGTTGTGTTTTCTCCTCACTTCACAAGAAAATAAAATAAAAATAATAAATTTTAATATTGAAAAGAAATAATTGATACTTTTACACATAATATAAAAAAATTCAAAACTAGTTAGAAATTTATAAAACACATGGAAATATCACAAAATAAAACTAATACAAAATTACCAAATTACCAGTTTTATTATTAAAACTTCGTTGCCGAAATAAGTGTGTATTTGATGCCTCTTGTATATTTGCATATGGATTAAATCTACTGAGAGTTCCTCTTAATGCTCCAAAGATCCCCTGGCAGAAAGTGTGGCTGCTATCTAATGCCAGAGATGAAGAAGAATTCTCTCCAGCAGCCAGATGCAACTAGGAATGCATTATCAACAAAGACTCCTGTATGGAGGAAAGGATCAAAGGGACCTGAGATTTTTTGTAATGCTTTGTTACTTCTGCTGTTTATAAATTAGGCAGTCTTGGCTTCAATCAATAGAAGTTTCATCTAACTCGATGACCGGAAGAAAGAATCCTAAAAAATAATACCCTCCTGGCTCCCGGTCCATGGCTGAGTTTCTGGTAGGAAGTTGAAATTGTTCTTCTTTCACTTGAACCAGATTGGGTTGCTACAAATAACAGGATGTTGTCTAGGCGTCACTTAAATGACTTGAACATTTGCACCACAAGCTCTCAAGATAAAATCTCAAATGCTATGACTGATGTTTCTGGGAAAAACTGATTGGACACCAAATAGATGATGATAACATCCAGGGTATATTTTCACCCTGATATGAATAAGATCTGGTGGCCTTGAGGTACACGTGGGGTTGGACCAAGTCAGAAGGATTATTGCAGTATTTGTTAGGTAATGGGTTTATTGCACTGGAATTGGTCAAATAAATAAAGGTTGTTAGTATGGGGCTCCATATCTTTAGCAGCCACTCTGTTAGGATTTCCTGTTTTATTGCTATTTTCTTGCCTTGTCAGTTGTAATGCTTGCTGGCCTATTTAGACAGCAAAGAAAACGGAATAAAGTATCGAATTAAAAAATTAAACACTCTTCAACCTCTGTTATTCTTCTTCTTCTTTCCTACCTAAAATTAATCTTATCACTAGCTCTCTGTGGATATGACCTCGATCTTACCGAGTTAATTGCTACATCGCACACTTGTGCACTTGCAAGTTAAAATAAGCAGATCATAAAAAGCGGTCAAGCAAAGGGGATAAAACACACTATTTTATTTCAAGAGCAAAAGCTTACAATTAATTAAACAAAAGCTCAATACACGCCCTCTCTCTTTCTTTCTAATGTTTCTCTCAAATCTCTCTACACGTAATAGTATAAACTTAGCTGCTTATTTATATACAAATTCAAAACAAGAAAATTCAACCTTCAAGTGTGAAGGCAGTTGTGGTAGATGATGTGAAGGCGGCTGATAACATATAGCTAGTGGCTGGGCGGTGACAGCTGGTAGCTATAAGTGGTAGTGGGTTGTCTTTCTTGACCTTCTAGATTGAGTTTAATATTACACTTCGTCCCTCATCAAATCCCATCTAGAATCAATTGTAAACCTTCTAGAAGAATTCCCCTGCCATCTGCATGTGTCTGCCTGGAGTATCTGAAGGTGGAGGTTGATGGAGTTCCAAATCAGTTGAAGGTCCTCATGACCTGGTGGAGGAGCTAATCTGCCATTTGAGATGGTATCCGTAACCTTGGCATTCCATGGTAGCTCAGGGGTTGACAACAGTCTGAAGGGCAGGAGGTCACATAGCCTTTTTCCATTCGGAAACCAATAGTCCAGCCATAAAAAAAGTGGTCATGCCATTTCCAATACAGCCCTTTACACCAAGACCTGCTTTGAAGAATTTTCCTCCAAGACCATGAGGAAGATGAGGGGATGTTTATCTACTAGAAACAACGTGACGCCTGCATAAGTTAGGGACGCTGATGTCCATAGTTTAATCTTAGAGATGATCCTTTCAACCAGCTGAAGACAGTTTTGATGTGTCAGTCATTAGCTGATCATAGGAATACCTAGATAGTTTACTGGAAGGGTCTCTTGTTTGAAGCCTAAACAATTGGCAATGGTTATCTTGGTATTCTCTTTAACTTCTGATAAGAAGACCAAGTTTTTGTCATGGTTTATAGTTAGCCCTAAGATACAAGCGTAGCTATCTAGAGCCTCCCGGATTATTTTCACAGACGCATGGTTTGCATGACAGAAGAGCATGAGGTCATCGGCAAAGCTGAGATGGATGATAGAATTTTGTTTGCATGTCCGATGAAACCGAAACAATGGATCAAAGGAAGCTAGTTTTAGAGTACCCCCAAGCCTTCCATTGTAAGGACGAATAGATAGGGGGAGAGGAGGTTACCCTAACGAAGCCCCCTGCTAGATTGGAAAAACCTATGTAATTCCCCATTAAGGCTGATAGAGAAGCTAAGGAAATGCAGGTTTGGATCCAGCCAACCATTCTTTCTAGGATGCCTATCACTTGCAGACCCTTCATAATGAAGTCCCTGCTACTTGTGTCGAAGGCCTCCTCAAGTCCACCTTCATAGCACATCTAGCTGGCCCACTCCCCAGGTGGTATTTGTGCATGAGTTCTTGGGTAAGTAGAATGTTGTCTGAGATCTGTCTACCTAGGACAAAAGCTGCTTGAGAGGGGCCAAATAGTCTTCAGCCTTGTTGCTAGGATCTTGGATATACATTATTTATACATGACATTGCAGCAGGAGATAGGCTGATAGTCATTCATGCAAGCCAGGTTCTTAACCTTGGGCACCAGGTAGGTCCTAGCAATTTGATGGGCCAATGACATCTGGTTGCATTGATGCATCTTAGGAGAGAGCCTCGATCAAAGAAGAATTGGATTGCTGTAATAAAATCTGCTCTGTTGATCTCCCAGCCTTGTTTGAAGAAGTAAGAAATGAAACCATCTGGCCCCCGGGCCTTGTTATCTGAAATAGAGAATAAGCCATCATTATTTCTTCTTCTGTGATCGGCTGGATGAGGTTGGGAGTGGAGATGGATTGAATAGTAGTGGGATATAGCCTGGAGATATTAACTTCAGGTGCAGGAGAAGGGGCTGTCAGAAGCTTTTGGAAATATGTAACTGCCATAGGCCCAGCTTTTCCTTATCATATACATGGTTTCCTGCCTCATCAGTTAGGACATGGATAGCATTTCTGGTTTGTCTGTGGACAAGGGATCTATTGAAAAACTTGGTGTTTCTGTTACCAAGTTGCAACCACTGAATCCTGGACCGCTGCTTATAAATTGCTTCTTCATCCTTGGAAATCTGATTGTATAATCTTGCATGGTTCCTTTCTATGGCTATCAAAACCTCTAAGGCAGGGGATTCATCTAGAGCCATCGGAGCCAAGTTCCATTGAGTCTTTGTTTCGGCGACCCTGTATGAGATATGGCTTATATGGTGTCTATGGAGAGTTCTGAGTGCAATTTTTAGAAGACAAAGCTTGGTTGTGAAGCAATACATAGGGTTGCCACTAATTTGATTCTACCATACTGCTCTAACAATGTCCATAAATTCTTCTCGGTCAGTCCATATGTTTAGGAACTTAAAGGGGGGAGGGGTAGTGGCTTATGGACATTGAGATCCATAATCATTGCACTGTGGTCAGATAGGTCTCGAGGGAGAAATTTTGAATGTATTGCTAGCCAAGTGGAGAGGAAGGAGGGATTGCAGAAGATCCTGTCAAGCTTTCTCAAGATGGTATGCCTTCCTTACTGACCATTATGCCAAGAGAGTTTAGGTCCTGTGAAGGGGACTTGGATGAGCTCAGTGTCTTGAATGCAGTTGCTGAATTCATGATGATGGCCATACTAATTTATGTCCCCACCTAACCTGTCAGAAGATTTTAGTATGGCATTGAAATCACCCATCAATGGCCAAGGTGAAGAGGCAAACAAGGGGGCTTGCTATACCATGTATTCCCATAACAATTTCCTCCCGGCTAGAATATCGAGACCATACACTATAGTGATCTTGAAGGATTCCTTAGCGGACAAGGTAGTTACTTCACAAGTGACCCATTGGTCGGAATAATGCATACAAGAAAGGTTAAATGTTAAAAACTGTGGGATCCCATCCTACTACAATCTGGCATATGGGGGAAGCATTAATATTAGAAACAAAGCTCAAAGAGTGCAGATTAAGACCGACAAAGACTGTATTCAAGTTGGGGCCGGCTATCTTGGTTTCCAGCAATCCAACTATGCCTAGCTTGGATTTAAAAATCCATTATGTACTAATTTTTTGTTTTTTTTGGGGCTATTAAGTCCCCATATGTTTCAGCATCCTCTCTTTTATATATATATATATCACTACAAGATTTCACAGTTTTACTGATATAAATATTTTGTCAGTGTGTGATTATGAGTTCGTTGGTAATTTATTTACCGACATCTTCACTGACAGAATATGTCCGTTGACTTTCCTTTCATCGGTAATTCTATATTCCATCGCTATATCGGTCGGTAACACAAAAAAACATTTGCTGATAATTTTACAGACGGAATTTACGCGTCAAAAATAAAAAAAAGTTTCCTGCTTAAAATATACTGACAGATTTATCCCATCAATGATAATGTGATATACTGACGGACACATATTGTCGATAACATCATCAGTGAGTGTTTGAAATATCGAACGAAGATATCTGTCTGTAAATTCATCGGTTATTGTGGCAGCTACTATCAAATGCCGACGGATAAATTTTGTTGGTAAATCGGTCGGGGAGTGTATAGAATTCATCGGTAATTCTATATTCCATCGCTATATCGGTCGGTAACACAAAAAAACATTTGCTGATAATTTTACAGACGGAATTTACGCGTCAAAAATAAAAAAAAGTTTCCTGCTTAAAATATACTGACAGATTTATCCCATCAATGATAATGTGATATACTGACGGACACATATTGTCGATAACATCATCGGTGAGTGTTTGAAATATCGAACGAAGATATCTGTCTGTAAATTCATCGGTTATTGTGGCAGCTACTATCAAATGCCGACGGATAAATTTTGTTGGTAAATCGGTCGGGGAGTGTATGAAATACCAACCACATATATCTGTTGGTAAATTCATCGGTGAATGTGGCAGCTACTGTCAAATGCCAACGGATTCATTTCGTCGGTAAAACCCTTTACGATTAATTTTTTTGTTTTTTTTAAATATTTAGAAAACCTAATATAACATTATATAAATTAATGATAATAAAAACCAATTATGCAAATAAAATTTCTATTAAACATAAAAAACAAAAAAAAAATAAAGTTAATAATATTCATTACAAATTGAATGTGTTTAAAAAAAAATATTAAATGAACTATTAAAGGTAATAAATATTTATTACAAATTAATATAAAGGTAGTGGTGGAGGAGGAGGAGGAGGAGGAGGCTGGTGGTTATATGACCAAAAAGGATGAGGCGCCCATGTTCCACTCTATGATGTCATGTTCATGACCATTTCATGAACCTGTTTATGATCCATTTTTTGTTGTGCATACTCCGTTGATAGGTGGTCATATTTTTCTATGAGCTAAATTGTGTGTTGCTATAAGGCCATGAACTTTTTAGATTGGGTGCTCTATATTGATTGGGAGCTCCCAACGATTGAAACACTATGGGCCGCCCACAAGTTCTCGGCCATAGTATTGAAGAGCCTGTAAACCTGATTTTTATCAGTCCACTAGACGATCCAACCTACATCCACAAATCTGGATTGAATTCCAGATGGGTCAAAGAATCGCCCCCATATCTCTCCCTCAACTAGTTATTATAGGTCTCTTGAAAATAAAAATAAAATAACATAATCATCATATTCAATTTAATAGATATAATAATTTACTCTTTGACCGACTTGTTTTAACTCGCAAGTGCACGAGTGTGCGAAATAGCAATTAACTCGGTAAGATCAAGGTCATATCTACAGAGAGCTAGATTTGGAAATTAAACTAGAGAACAAAAAAAAATCAAGAGAAATTAAATTAACAATAACTTGGTTGAAAATAATTGATAGATTTGTTTTCAAAGATGAAAACGTGTAAATAGATTTTGAATGACAAGAAAAGGTAAGTCTTGGTCCAAATCAATTTTAATGGTGATGTATTGGTGAATCCTTCAAGATATATAAGATAACTCAATCTAATATCAATGATGGTGATATTAGATCGAAGATATTACAATGAAGTTTAAAAAGATGAAGATTGATTATTGCTTAAGAATGAACAAGTACTTTCATATTAAGTAAGACATTGAATCAAACAATATCTATACCAAAATTAAAGTTTGTGCATCAAAATTCAAGATTATAACATTACCTAAATGATTTTTAAAATTTTCTTACACTAATAACATTCATGAAAAGAATGAGAAGATAAACATTAAGATTCATTCGTATCTTAAAGAACTTACCTCAACCACCACCATCCTTGATTTGGATCCAAGAAAGAGATTAGACAACCATGATTATGTATAAAAACACTTTAATAAACATGAAATAACTTGAATTAAACTGAAACAATAAGTTTTACAGACTAAAGAACTGAAATCTACAAAGAAGAACACAACACAATTTCAGTAAAAATTCATATATAAATATGATGCTAATTTTGGATAGCAATTTAGACTCCTCTAGAAGACATTTTTGGAGATGTCTATTAGAGAAATATTTATAGGAAATTCTGTCATATTTCTAGATCATTAAAGAAAAGCTCATTTGGACACCTAAGTCAAATGTTATGGGCAAAACACCAAAAGGTGTTCTGAAAAATCAAATCAGACCAGCTTTGCATCCACTTTGGTGCACGTTTTTCTTCCTTATTTATGAGTTGTCTCTATCTTCTTTTTAAACCAAAATAATATAATAATATCCCCTCTAGCTTTCCATCCATTTGCTTGCCTTCTTGGATCAATGGATTACCTAAAATAAATCAATTGGTATTTGTTGTGTGGACATGTAAGATCATGGACTGTGCTTGGGCTAATTTGAAGGTTGATTTGGGGCTGAATTTAAGCATTATATAAGGATACAAATGTACCTATTATTTGGGCTAAGATTGACATTGAAACCTTAAATGTTTGATGGTTGAAGTTTGCACACAATATAAGGCAAGTTTGGGTTTGAAATAAATCATATGATAATCTTTTCTAGAATTGGAATAGAATTGAGACATTAGATCTCTGTTGTGAGTAACCAGGTGCATACTCATATGATAATATGAGTATGCACCTGGTTACTTACAAAGTCACAAACTTAAAGTGCTTTTGCATACTCATATTTGAAGCTGTCGTTTGATGTAAAAATAAACATTTGTGATGAATATCCCTAGTTATTGAGCAACTCAAAATATTGGAGTAAATAGAACTTTATACATATTTATTTATTTAATTGTCTAATAATTATTACTCTATTTACTTAAACCTTGTTTGGGACTAGATCAAAAGGGATGATCACAAGTAAAACATCACACTTATCTTTTATGCATAATCACACAACTCACACAACATTTACAAGGAAAAATGTACTTCAATAATCTTAAAGAGAACCAAAAGTATGCTATATCTTGCTTTATAAGATATTATATATCCCAAATTAAAATATGCAATGTTCAACATAATAATGAATCCAAAAATATAATATTGATCCTAAACAAATCTTACTCATCTACAAATACAAATTTTTTTTTTAAAAAAAAAACAAGAATGGCTATCTTAAGTATTCAACATAATTAAATATCTAAAATTAAGTTTTACATTATCCTCAATGTAAAAAAAATAGAGAAGAAAAGAATAAAGATTAGAAAATTATTACTCTTTTTTTTTTCAAGGATAATTGTCTGATTGAATTGGACATGAGTTGATTTCTTTCTTGATTTTTTTCTTACCTGCATATCATAACTAAAATAAAACATCAAACCAATTTTTTTTTTAAATAAAGAACCTCACACCCCCAACTTAGAATAATGCATTGTCTCTAATGCATGAACAAGTAAATATAAGTGTTGGAAAACTAAAAGAAAAGGAAAGAAAAAAACTCATTACTTGTGATACTACAATGGTATTGGATCTTCAAGATCTAATTTCTCAACTTCAACCACAAAATTTTCAAGATAAGGTTTCAATCAATGACCATTTACTTTGAAAACATTTCCATTCTTATGATTTTCTACCTTAAAGGCACCATGCTCAGAGATGGATTTAATCACAAATAGATCAATCCATTTTGTCCTCAACTTCACAGGAAAAGGATGTAATCGTGAATTATACAAGAGAAACTTTTGACCAACATGAAAGGATTTTCTAAGAATATGTTTATCATGCAAAGTTTTCATCTTATGTTTTGAAACTTTTACATTTTCAAATACATCATTTCTCCGCTCCTCTAATTCATTCAACTGAAGCTTCCTATTTTTGCCAACCTCGTTTTCATTGCCATTGAATTGCCAAAAGACCCAATATGCATGGTGTTCAATCTCAATAAGGAGATGACAAGGCTTTCCATAAACTAGCCTATAAGGAGACATTCCTAAAGAGGTCTTGTAAGCAGTACGATATGCTTACAAAGCATCAATTAGTTGTAAGGACCAATCTTTACGATTTGGGTTGATTATTTTATCTAAAATGTTCTTCATTTCCCTATTTGCCAACTCAGCTTGGCCACTAATTTGTAGGTGATAGGGGGTATTGACCTTGTGAATTACACCATATTTTCTCATCAACATTTCAATGGGCTTGTTACAAAAATGCTTTCACCCATCACTAATCATAGCTTGGTGCATGCCAAAACAAAAGAAAATATTTTTTTTCAAGAATTTGACCACAACTCGATGGTCATGGTACGAGATGCAATGACCACCCATTTAGAAACATAATCAACAGCTACAAGGATGAATTGGTAGCCATATGAACTTGGAAAAGGTCTCGTGAAATCAATTCCCTAACAATCAAATATTTTCAAAACAAGACTGGGGTTAAGGGGCATCATGTTACGCCTAGTGAGGTTACCTAGTCGTTAACATTAGCCACATGCAACACAAAAAGCATGAACATCTTTAAACATAGTGGGCCAATACAAACTACACTACAAGATCTTGGCAATGGTTTTCTTGGAAGAGGAACGCCCACCACAGGCTAATGCATGACAAAAATTAATGACACTTGAAATTTCATGATCAGGGATGCACCGCCTAATAATTTAGTCAGGACAATATTTAAATAGGTAGGGGTCATCCTAAGAAAAGGTACGCATATTGTGCAAGATTTTTTATTTGTCAAGTTTAGACCAATGAGAAGGAATCTGACATGTGGCTAGGTAATTTGCTATGTCAGCATACCATGGAGAACCAATGTAAGAGATAGTACCTGCACAAAATAAATTTTCTTCAACAAAGAATTCATTTATTGGAGATTCATCAATTATGGTCTTATCACTTGAAAGACGGGACAAATGATCAGCCACTATATTTTCTACTCCCTTTTTATCTCGAATTTCAAGGTTAAACTCTTGGAGTAAGAGGATCCATCGAATCAAACGTGGTTTGACATCTTGTTTTGTGAGCAAGTATTTCAATGCTACATGATCAATGAAAACAATAACAAGAGATCTAACCAAATAAGACCTAAACTTGTCTAATACAAAGACCACAGCTAAGAGTTTTTTTTAAGTTGTAGTGTAATTCAATTGAGCATCATTTAAAGTCTTGCTAACATAATAAATGACATGAGGCTTCTTATCTTTTCTTTACCCTGAAATAGCCCCTACCGTAAAATCACTAGCATTACACATCAGTTCAAATGGTAAAGACCAATCAGGAGCTTGCATGATTGGTGCAGTTGTCAACAACCCTTTAAGCTTTTTAAAAGCTTCTTGACATTTTGATGTCCAATCAAATTGGACATCTTATGACAACAAGTTACATAATGGTTTGGCAATGGTACTAAAAGAATGAATGAATCTTTGATAAAAACCAGTGTGTGCGAAAAAAGATGTCACATCTTTCACAGTCCTAGGAATAGGTAATTTTTGAATGATTTCAACTTTTAACTTATCTACCTCTATCCTTTTTGAAGAGACAATATGATCTAAGCCAATGCCATATGTCACCATAAAATGACACTTCTCCCAATTGAATACAAGATTGTTCTCTTCACACCTTTCAAGAACTTTTTCTAAATGCATTAGACATAATTCATAAGAATCCCCAAAAACTGAAAAATCATCTATGAAAACATCCAAAAGATTTTCCACCATGTCACTAAAGATACTCATCATACACCTTTGAAAAGTGGTTAGTGCATTACACAAGTCAAAGGGCATTCTTCTATAAGCATAAGTACCAAAAGGACAAGTGAAAGTCATTTTTTCTTGGTCTTCTAAAGAAATCTCAATTTGGTTGTAACCCAAGTATCTATCAAGAAAACAATAGAAAGCTCTTCCAGCTACTCTTTCAAGCACTTGGTCTAAAAATGGGAGCGAAAAATGGTCCTTCCTAGTCACCATGTTCAACTTATGATAATCATTCTAGTTTGGATTCTTGTTGGCACTAGCTCATTATTTTGAATTCTTGTTGGCACTAGCTCATTATTTTCATTCTTCACTACCGTGACTCCAGATTTTTTAGGGACAACTTGAGTTGGACTAACCCATTTTGAGTTTATAATAGGGTAAATGATACCTGTATCAAGTAGCTTAAGCATTTCACCTCTCACTACTTCCTTCATGTTTGGGTTCAATCGTCTTTGCATTTGCCTTCAAGGTAGATTCTATGTGTACATAAAAGAGGGCTAATTCCTTTCAAGTCAGTAATTGTCCACCCAATTGCTTTCTTGTGTTTTCTCGCCACTCTCAAAATTTTTTGTTCTTGCTCTATGCTTTGTGGAATTTGCAAATTGTTTTTCTATTTTACGCTTTGATTACTAGGGACTAGTAATAAGCTGGTTGGGGGGTGTGATTAGTACTTAAAAGTGCATTTTTATCATGGTTTTATATCATCATTTTGCACTTGAAGTATCAATAACTCCTTAACCAAAGCATGTTTTATAATAATATATCTAATAATATAAGATACCTTTAATTTATGGTAAATGTTCATTTTAAATGCAGGCCTATCACATAAATGAAAGGATTGATTGATGACTTTAAGAACTTAAATTGCAAGGATAAAGAGATGGCCAAACTTAGAAAAGAGATGTCGGTGCAATCCAAACTGGAACACTGTTTGGTAATTGGGTCATATCTAGAGCTATATATCTCAGATTTAGGTCCAATTTATATGGATGGAAAGGTAAGACATAGGCCTAAAACTTTCATATGGAGCCCAAGATCTAAAAAGGCCATTATCAAGTCCAAATTGTAGCAACAACAAAGAAGCCCGAATTTGTCTTCCAGCCGGAGCACTGTTCGGTATTTTGGCCATATCTGCAGTTCTAGAAGTCCAAATGAGCTGAATTGTTTACACAAGAAATCTGAGACAATTGCCTACAACTTTCATCTTTGCAACTGGCTCTAATTTTGACGTTATCAATGACGTTTTGGGCAGACAAGAGAAGATAAGGATTGTCACCAAGTCAAAAGTTGGTCACCCACTTATCAATTAGTCATCAAATCAATAGTTCCCAATTTTGGCCTATAAAAGGAGGCATTTGCCATGCATTTAGGCATCTTGGTTTCCAGATCAAGATCATGCTCTTCCTTTCTCTCTTTGTATTTTTTGTAATGTTTATGCTTTACTTTCATTAATATCAAGTTTATGCCTTTCATTTCCTTTCCTTTACTTAGTTAACTTTTATGTTCTTATTTTGTTTATCTATTTTGCTTTCTTTCATTATGTCTAGCTAAGTTAGTTATGTCAAGGTGAAAAGGTTACACTAATGGTGTAAGAATAAGTATAATGTAAACTTAATATGGACTTTAATGTTTGATACTAACATGTTTTATATTTGTTATCTTATTCACTCTTTAATACTTTGCTTGTTAAATGACTAATCTTGATTTATGTTGTATAACACTTGGTACAACAAATGCTTGGCACTTTCATAGCCCATAATGTATGGTATAACCGACACCTGAGCTATGAAAGGAACTTGATTTGTTGTTAACATAAGTTATAATCATGAATGCTTGACGAGATTTACAAGTATTAGCATTAATTGAATAAGATGACTAATGTTATTATTATTATTGTTGTTGTTTTTGTTGTTGTTGTTGTTGTTGTTGTTGTTGTTGTTGTTGTTGTTGTTGTTGTTGTTGTTGTTGTTGTTGTTGTTGTTGTTGTTGTTGTTGTTGTTGTTGTTGTTGTTGTTGTTATTGTTATTGTTGTTGTATTATTGTTATTTATAATTTGTACAAATAACCTCCCTGTGGTTCGACCCCGGTCTTGCCGGGTTATTTATTACTTCGACACTCCTGCACTTGGGAGAAGACATCAATCTTTTAGTCGTGTCAAGTTTTTGGCGCCGTTGCCGGGGAGGTAAGTTCTTGTATAAATTATAGTATTTATTTTATTTTCTCTTTTCACTTTTCTTGTATATAACTTTGTTTCTTTTCTTTTGTTTCTTTTTATTTTGTTTTCTTCCTCCTTCTTTTGCTTTCTTCTTCTTTTTTTTTATTTTATTCTTACACGTGCATGAGAGTGTGGTCACGTACATCAAGTGGTAGACTTTGTAGGGTATCCTCATCATTTTCAGAAAATATGGCCGAAGAAGATAATCAATCACTTCAAAATGAGAATAATGAGAATAACCGTGCTAGAACACTTAGAGAACACATGAATCCCACAAAAACAAGTGCACCAACATGCATAGTTTTTCCTCCTGATGCATCTCATTTTAATTTTAAACCAGGTATTATTCAACTTTTACCTTCTTTTCATGGTTTAGAATTGGAAAATCCATACTTGCATTTAAGGGAATTTGAGGAGGTGTGCAACACATATAATAATTTAAATTGTAGCATGAACACCATCAGATTAAAGCTCTTTCCTTTTTCATTAAAAGATAAAGCTAAAACATGGCTACAAAATTTAATACCAGGATCCATTCGTGCTTGGGATGAAATGCAACAACAATTTTTAAAGAAGTTTTTCCCATCTCATAGAACAAACTCTTTCAAGAGACAAATCACCACTTTCACTCAAAAACCAGGAGAAACATTTTACCAATGTTGGGATAGGTATCGAGACTTGCTTAGTACTTGCCCTCATCATGGTTTTGAAACATGGAGATTGGTTTCACATTTCTATGAAGGGTTAACACCTAAAGATAGGCAAATGGTTGAATTGATGTGCAATGGAACTTTTGAAGCTAAAGACCCTGATGAAGCAATGGAGTACTTAGACTTGTTAGCTGAAAATGCTCAAAATTGGGATACCGCGGGTACTTATGAGGCACCAAGTAAAACTCAACCTCATACATCTAGTGGAGGTATGTACAACCTTAGGGAAAATCATGACCTTCAAGCCAAGTTTGCATCTTTAGCTAGAAAAGTCGAGGCACTAGAATTAAAAAAGAGTGGTCAATTAAAATCTGTTGAAAACATTGTGTGTCAAATCTGTGAAACAAATGAACACTCAACCAACAATTGTCCAACCTTGCCTTCTTTTAAAGAATGTCTCCATGAACAAGCCCATGCTTTAAACAGTTTTCAAAGGGCCAACCACAACCCATACTCCCAAACATACAACCCTGGTTGGAGGAATCACCCAAATTTCAGTTAGAAGAGTGAGAAGAACAATGCACAAACTTCACAACCACCGTTTCAAGCACACCATAATTTCCAAAATTCTCATGGATATGCACCTCCTTATGCTCCACCTTCTAGAATAAATCTTGAGGAAACATTGCATGCATTCATTGAAAAGCAAGAGACAATCAATACTCAACTTGCTCAAAACATGACAGATTTTAAAGATACTCTTGCAAAATTAACATCTGCTCTCAGTTTCCAAGAGAAAGGTAAGTTTCCATCTCAACCACAACAAAATCCAAAGGGGCAATACAATGCAAATGCAAGTAGTTCCGGAAGCCAACACATAGATCAAGTCAAATCAGTCACTACTCTGCGCAGTGGTAAGGTTATTGAAAAACCCTCTCTTGAACCTTATGAGAAAGATGATGAGTCAATCTCTGAGGGTAAGGAAGGGGATGAATCTGAAAATTGCAAAGAAACGACTGATTCACCGCCAGCACTTCCTTTTCCTCATGCCATGACCAAACAAAGGAAAGTCAATCACAACTCTGAAATTTTTGAAATTTTCAAACAGGTAAGGATCAATATACCTTTGTTGGATGCTATTAAACAGGTTCCTTCCTATGCTAAATTTTTGAAAGATCTATGCACTGTGAAGAGGAAACTGAATGTGAAAAAAAAGCCTTTTTAGCCGAACAAGTGAGTGCTATTCTTCAAAACAATAATGCTTTGAAATATAAAGACCCTGGTTGTCCTACAATTTCTTGCTTTATTGGAGAGCATAAAATTGAAAGAGCTTTACTTGATCTGGGAGCGAGTGTGAATTTACTTCCATATTCAGTTTTTTAAAGTCTCAATCTAGGTGAGTTAAAACCAACTTCTATAACTCTTTTACTTGCCGATAGATCTGTAAAAGTGCCTAGAGGAATAATTGAAGATGTGTTAGTACAAGTCGATAAATTCATTTATCCTGTGGATTTTATTGTCTTGGATAAAGAACCTGTTGAAGCATGTAATTCATTTCCTGTTATTTTAGGACGTCCATTTCTTGCAACCTCTAACGCATTGATTAATTGTAGTAATGGATTGATGAAGCTATCATTTGGAAACATGACATTGGAGATGAATATTTTCAGCATTTGCAAGCAACCTGGAGATGATGATGATTTACAAGAAGTAGATCATATTGACAAATTAGTTTATGATCAACTTGAATCTACTTTAAGTAAAAATGAGTTGGATGAATCTGAAGATTTGCAAATGATTTATTCTGAGGAAGAAATCACGAATGAAAAACACACCGAAAATGTTGATGCGAATCTTTTGTCAACAGTAACAACAGATTCGACATCTGGCATCATACCAATCGATGATTGCTTTCCTAACGAATCCTTACTTTCTCTTAGTCCAATGCCTTGGTATAATAAAAATATCAATTTTCTTACTTTAAGAGATTTGGCAGCTGATTGGAGTACCCAAGACAAAGAAAAGTTTTTGAACGAAGTGAAGAGCTTTTATTGTGATAACCCTAACTTATTCAAATATTGTCCTGATCAAATATTTCAAAGATTCATTCCCGACAATGAGGTAAGTAGTGTCATTAAACTTTGTCATTCTAAAGCATGTGGAAGTTGTTTCTCGTCAAAAAAGACAACTACAAAAATCTTTCAAAATGGATTTTATTGGCCCACCATGTTCAAGGACACTCATGCATTCTGCAAAACTTGTGAAAATTGTCAAAAGATTGATACTGGTCAAAAAGTCTTGTTTTATAATTCTCAACTCTATGCATTCCCTAAAGAGCTAAAACCAAGATGGAGCAATCCTTATGGGACCTATGATATTGAGAATTCAATGAATGACAATGATTTTAAGGAAAATGGACATCGTTTGAAAGCTTACTTTGATAATTTTCCTAGTGAAAATGAATCAGTTGGTTTGAATGATCTTGTAGATAAAGGTTGATTATTTTATTTTTCTCACATTTTTTTTTGTGTTTCTTTTTTAGTGATTTTTGCTAGTTTCTCTCACCCCGGTCAAATGGCGGATAACGGTACTCCGTGACTTAAGTCGGTTCTTTCAGTTTCCCACAATTACTGATATCTGTGTATATATCTGTGCAATTCTTTGAATCTCTCTTCCAATTCTCATTTGAAAATGGACACTAATCCTGAAAAATTGAAAAAGTATTTTCCCGCTCTGCCTCAGAATGCGATTACAAAAATTTACCGTGCTAGATGTGCAAGATTGAGATTATTAATGAATCATGGAATTCCTGAAGATATTCATTGGTTGATTGAAGCAAAGGTTCGATTATCAGGTGAGTCCTCTAACTTCTTCATTTCACACATGCTTGCAACAGGTAAAAGCACTTTTGCAAAAAAGCGTCGTGCAAAACGACTGGATGTCTGTCATCGATGTGCTAGATGGACTTGTGACACGACTAAAAGATTGATGTCTTCTCCCAAGTGCAGGAGTGTCGAAGTAATAAATAACCCGGCAAGACTGGGGTCGAACCACAAGGAGGTTATTTGTACAAATTATAAATAACAATAATACAACAACAATAACAATAACAATAACAATAACAACAATAATAATAGTAATACTAATAATAATAATAATAATAGTAATAGTAATAGTAATAGTAATAGTAATAGTAATAGTAATAGTAATAGTAATACTAATAATAATAATAATACTAATAATAATAATAATAGTAGTAGTAGTCGTAGTAGTAGTAGTAGTAGTCGTAGTAGTAGTAGTAGTAGTAGTAGTAGTAATAGTAGTAGTAGTAGTAATAATAATAATAATAATAATAAAGAAAGAGAAGAAGAAGAAGATGATGAGAATTTGGAGATGGAAAATTAATGTAAGGATTAAACAATAATAATAACAAATCTCAAGGTTAGAGGTTCCACTAATGGTATATCAAACAAGTATAGTATAAACTCTTATCATTGAATTGGAAACCACACACGTATATCAAACAAGTATAGTATAAACTCTTATTATTGAATTGGAAACCACACACAAAGGAGGTTCTAATCAGATTATATATTGTTAACATGATTACATTAGTCATCTTATTCAATTAATGCTAATACTTGTAAATCTCGTCAAGCATTCATGATTATAACTTATGTTAACAACAAATCAAGTTTCTTTCATAGCTCAGGTGTCGGTTATACCATACATTATGGGCTATGAAAGTGCCAAGCATTTGTTGTACCAAGTGTTATACAACATAAATCAAGATTAGTCATTTAACAAGCAAAGTATTAAAGAGTGAACAAGATAACAAATATAAAACATGTTAGTATTAAACATTAAAGTCCATATTAAGTTTACATTATACTTATTCTTACACCATTAGTGTAACCTTTTCACCTTGACATAACTAACTTAGCTAGACATAGTGAAAGAAAGCAAAATAGATAAACAAAATAAGAACATAAAAGTTAACTAAGTAAAGGAAAGGATATGAAAGGCATAAACTTAATATTAATGAAAGCAAAGCATAAACTTTACAAAAAATACAAAGAGAGAAAGGAAGAGGATGATCTTAATCTGGAAACCAAGATGCCTAAATACATGGCAAATGCCTCCTTTTATAGGCCAAAAATGGGAACTACTGATTTGATGACTAATTGATAAGTGGGTGGCCAACTTTTGACTTGGTGACAATCCTTATCTTCTCTTGTCTGCCCAAAACGTCATTGATAACGTCAAAATTAGAGCCAGTTGCAAACATGAAAGTTGTAGGCAATTGTCTCAGAATTGGAAACCACACACAAAGGAGGTTCCAATCAGATTATATATTGTTAACATGATTACATTAGTCATCTTATTCAATTAATGCTAATACTTGTAAATCTCGTCAAGCATTCATGATTATAACTTATGTTAACAACAAATCAAGTTTCTTTCATAGCTCAGGTGTCGGTTATACCATACATTATGGGCTATGAAAGTGCCAAGCATTTGTTGTACCAAGTGTTATACAACATAAATCAAGATTAGTCATTTAACAAGCAAAGTATTAAAGAGTGAACAAGATAACAAATATAAAACATGTTAGTATCAAACATTAAAGTCCATATTAAGTTTACATTATACTTATTCTCACACCATTAGTGTAACCTTTTCACCTTGACATAACTAACTTAGCTAGACATAATGAAAGAAAGAAAAATAAATAAACAAAATAACAACATAAAAGTTAACTAAGTAAAGGAAAGGAAATGAAAGGCATAAACTTAATATTAATGAAAACAAAACATAAAAAATACAAAGAGAGAAAGGAAGAGCATGATCTTGATCTGGAAACCAAGATGCCTAAATGCATGGCAAATGCCTCCTTTTATAGGCCAAAATTGGGAACTATTGATTTGATGACTAATTGATAAGTAGGTGGCCAACTTTTGACTTGGTGACAATCCTTATCTTCTGTTGTCTGCCCAAAACGTCATTGATAACGTCAAAATTGGAGCCAGTTGAAAACATGAAAGTTGTAGCCAATTGTCTCAGCTTTCTTGTGTAAAAACTTCAACTCATTTGGACTTCTAGAACTCCAGATATGGCCAAAATACCGAACAGTGCTCGGGCTGGAAAACAGATTCGGGCTTCTTTGTTGTTGCTACAATTTGGACTTGATAATGGCCTTTTTAGATCTTGGGCTCCATATCAAAGTTGTAGACCTATGTCTTACCTTTCCATCCATATAAATTGGACCTAAATTTGAGATCTGTAGCTCCAGATATGACCCAATTACCAAACAGTGTTCCGGTTTGGATTGCACCGACATCTCTTTTCTAAGTTTGACCATCTCTTTGCCCTTGCAATTTAAGTTCTTAAAGTCATCAATCAATCCTTTCATTTATATGATAGGCCTGCATTTAAAATGAACATTTACCACCAATTAAAGGTATCTTATATTATTAGATATATTATTATAAAACATGCTTTAGTTAAGGAGTTATTGATACTTCAAGTGCAAAATGATGATATAAAACCATGACAAAAATGCACTTTTAAGTACTAATCACACCCCCCCAACCAGCTTATTACTAGTCCCTAGTAATCAAAGCGTTAAAACAATTTGCAAATTCCACAAAGCAAGGTATTCATCATTTAACTTCCATTAATCTATCCAGATAAACAAACTCTCATTAAATTTATATATCTGCTCAATACCACTTAACAAGATATTAATAAACCTTTCTTTTATGCTCAATGTATCAACACATAATTATGGGGCTTTTCTTGGAAGAAAACAAAATTTTTGTTCTAATGTTTAAGGTTAACTTCCTTGGGTTGGGATTACTATTTTTGTCTCTTTTTTTTTCTTTTTTCTTGTTTTTTTTTAACTCTATATACATATACTTTAAAAACATCATGCATCTTTAACCCATGTAACGAGCTTTCAGCTAATGACTCCCAGACCAGTTGGTCTTAGGGCATTAGGTGTTAAGACACCCCTACGAGCTTAGTAACTCGGGTCGCAGCTACTGATATGTAGATAGTGCAACGTTTGATTCCCTTAAGCTTTTCTCCTCAACCCATGTAACAAGCGTTGGGCCAATAGCTCCCAAGTCAGTTGACTTTAGGGTATTAGGTGTTAAAACACCCCTTCCAGCTTAATTGCTTAGGTTAGGGAGGCTACGAAACCAAACTTATCTACATTTTTATTATCATCATTTTTTTTTCTTTTTCTTTTTTTTTTCTTTTTTTCATGTTTTTCTTTTTTTCTTTTTAATTATAAACAATCCCTTTCCCTTAGTTGTTACCTTTAACAAAAGAACATAAATAATGTAATAATCCAATATGCAACCCACAATCATATGTTAAAGTGTGTGTGTGTAAATTAAGGTTTAAGAATACATGTTATGTAAGTATATGAGCAGAATTAAATGGTAACAATACGAGAGTTTGTAAACCTGAATATTTCAGGAAGTATTATAATAGACCTTCTTAAGAATGATTACTAAGATGCGTCTCAAGAGTCACTTTAACAAAAGACCTCCTTTACTCTGCCATCCTAGTAACAACAATTATGCACATGCTTTATGAAATGAAAAACAATTTTTTTTTTATATCAACTACTCCCCTCTCCCCCCAACCAAAACGAGACATTGTCCTCAATGTTCTAAGGTAGAAAGATAGAGTATAGAAGATATCACCTGAAATAACAAACACTGACAAAACCTGAAACACACTGAAACAAAAATAAGAAATAACAAAACCAAAAGACATAAATTTTTACAAAAAAAAAAAAATCAAATTGCAATTGTGATTGTGGCTCACATCTTCCCTTGGTTTTACGTCCAAGAACGACTTAAACGCCCTCTATGGGTGGGGGATAGGCTTCCCATCCAGTTTTCTTAAAAACTGGCAAACAGGGTCTTTTTTTAGTCAGATTCCCAAAACTATGCCAAGCATGTTCTTTATGAAAATGGTTCATAATTCATGAATTGCACGATGCTTATCTCGACTATGATGAGACTTAAGAGTCAATAGAAGATTATCTAAAAACTCTCTGTGCTTTGAAATAAATCCCACATTTTGACAATTTTCACAGTTTTTACGAAATGCATGTGACTCCTTGAATATGGTAGGCCAGTAAAATCCACTCTATAAGATTTCTACAATCCTCTTTTTTGACGGGAAATGATCCCCACATGCCTTAGAGTGACAAAATTTAATGAAATTACTTACCTCATTATCGGGAAAACATCTTTGACATATTTGATCAGGACGATAATTGAATAAGTAAGGGTCAACCCATAAAAGTTTTGCACGTTGCTCAAAAATTTTCTTTTGTCTTCGGTACTCCAGTGAGCTGGCAAAAATCCTGAAGCAAGAAAATTGATATT
Organism: Populus euphratica; assembly: GCF_000495115.2. NCBI lineage: Eukaryota > Viridiplantae > Streptophyta > Magnoliopsida > Malpighiales > Salicaceae > Populus > Populus euphratica. The sequence continues at coordinate 56,376 of NW_011500840.1, read as the reverse complement.
TTTAGCAAACCAAGGCATTGAACTAAGAGAAAGTAGAGATTCATCAGGAAAAGAATAATTGATTGGTGTAATGTCGGGTGTCGAATCTGTTGTCACTTTTGATAAAAGATCCGCATCAACATTTTCGGTGCTTTTTTCATCATCGATTTCTTCCTGATCGGTCACGGCATGAGGAAATGGAAGTGCTGGCGGGGAATCAATCTTTTCTTTGCAAAGTTCAGATTCAACCCCTTCCTCACCCTTAGAGATTGACTCATCATCTTTCTCACAAGGTTCAAGAGTGGGTTCAAAAGTTCCATTGCACATCAATTCAACCATTTGCCTATCTTTAGGTGTTAACCCTTCATAGAAATGTGAAACCAATCTCCGTGTTTCAAAACCATGATGAGGGCAAGTACTAAGCAAGTCTCGATACCTATCCCAACATTTGTAAAATGTTTCTCCTGGTTTTTGAGTGAAAGTGGTGATTTGTCTCTTGAAAGAGTTTGTTCTATGAGATGGGAAAAACTTCTTTAAAAATTGTTGTTGCATTTCATCCCAAGCACGAATGGATCCTAGTCTTAAATTTTGTAGCCATGTTTTAGCTTTATCTTTTAATGAAAAAGGAAAAAGCTTTAATCTGATGGTGTTCATGCTACAATTTAAGTTATTATATATGTTGCACACCTCCTCAAATTCCCTTAAATGCAAGTATGGATTTTCTAATTCTAAACCATGAAAAGAAGGTAAAAGTTGAATAATACCTGGTTTAAAATTAAAATGAGATGCATCAGGAGGAAAAACTATGCATGATGGTGCACTTGTTCTTGTGGGATTCATGTGGTCTCTAAGTGTTCTAGCACGGTTATTCTCATTATTTTCATTATGAAGTGATTGATTATCTTCTTCGGCCATATTTTCTGAAAATGATGAGGATACCCTACAAAGTCTACCACTTGATGTACGTGACCACACTCTCATGCACGTGTTGGAATATAATAAAATGAAGAAGAAAACAAAAGAAGAAGGAAGAAAACAAAATAAGGAGAAACAAAATAAAAGAGACAAAGTTATATACAAAAAAAATGAAAAGAGAAAATAAAATAAAAACTATAATTTATACAAGAACTTACCTCCCCGGCAACGGCGCCAAAAACTTGACACGACGAAAAGATTAATGTCTTCTCCCAAGTGCAAGAGTGTTGAAGTAATAAATAACCCGGCAAGACCGGGGTCGAACCACAGGGAGGTTAATTGTACAAATTATAAATGACAATAATACAACAACAATAATAATAATAACAACAACAATAATAATAGTAATAACAAACAGTATTCTAATTTGGACTACACCAGCATCTCTTTTCTAAGTTTGGCCATCTCTTTGTCCTTTCAATTTCAGTTCTTAAACTCATCATTCAATCCTTTCATTTATGCGATGGACCTGCATTTAAAATGAACATTTATCACAAATTAAAGGTATCTTATATTATTAGATATTTTATTATAAAACATGTTTTAGTTAAAGAGTTATTGATATTTCAAGTGTAAAATGATGATATAAAACCTTAATAAAAATATACTTTTAAGTACTAATCACTACTCATTTACATTTAAAAGTATAAACTTTAGAAATGGCATTAAGGGTTTTTTAGTCCTTTTTTTGAAATAAAATTACTCTATTATCCTTAAAATTAATAAATTTAAAGTTTGTATACGAGGCTATTAATTGTTTTTCATTATGGTTTTATTGTTATTATAAAATTGATTTAGAACAACTTATTCTTTTAATAAACATAACATAATATTTTAATGGAAACATTATTGGCATATGAACCCTTTTATCTTGTCATTAGAATCTTTACAACAGTTATTTCTTGTTGAGATAACACATGGCAACGAAGGTGGTATGGTTTGTTGTCGACAATGTTTTTTTCCCTTCTTTTCTCTTTATTTTCCTTTAAAATCACACTTGTCATTCAAATTTTTAGAATTATCCTTGTAATTGTTGATTTGGTCCTTCTTTTTCTATTTCTATTTTTATTCTTGATTGTTTTTGTAAAATTTTCATTTGTTACAATTTCATTCTACAATCTCAGGTGTATTATTTTTCTCAATTTAATACTTATCCTTTTAATTTGTAATTTTTTCTCTTTAACTTTTTTATGCAATTTTTATTTGTCTTCAATTTCATCCTTTAATCGAAATTTCTAATATATTAATCTTTCCAATTTGATTCTTGTTCTTATGATTTTTAATTCTTTATTTGCCCTTTTATAAATTTTTTATTTGTTCTTAATTTCACCATTCAATCTTAATTTGTGATTTTTTTTAATTTAATTCTCAATCTTTTGATTATTTTTTTCTTTGTTAAATGATTATTCTTTTTAATTTCACCATTTAATAAAAAATTAGTAGTTGTCCTCTAATTTAATTTTTTTACTTCAATTTTGATCTCCAACCTTGTTTTTTTTTTAAAAAAAATAGGTTTTGTGATTTTTTTTCATTGTTCTATCATATTATCCTAATTTAATGACCTAGGTTATGGATTTAGTGAGTTAACTGTGATTGGCTCGGCTCTTATTACTCAAGTGACATGTTTATTAGGCTAACTTCATTTGACTCAAAATTATTTTTTTCATTTGTATGCTCAATTTCATACTTTAATATTTATTTGGCTAAAAATTTAGTTACATCATTTCTTCCCTTTTGGAAAAAGGTTTTATTCTCAATTTATCATGATTATTTTTTTAATTGGTCCATTTACTATTGTTGTCTTTTTTATCTAATTAAAATAAAATCAACTTATTTGACCTAGTTAACTTTATAATTTAGATTTATAATTAATTCAAATTTATAATCCAAGTAATGAATTTTTCTTGTTTTTAAAAAAATGCGCATGTAACACTTGAATATATTTTTTTATAAGAAGAATTAATTCAACTTTGCATTATAACATGAGCCCATGTCTAGTCTAATATTATAAGCGTATTTTGCATTGATATAGTAGTTGCTTTTTGATTAGTACTTAAACGTGCATTTTTATCATGGTTTTATATCATCATTTTGCACTTGAAGTATCAATAACTCCTTAACTAAAATATGTTTTATAACAATGTATCTAATAATATAAGATACCTATAATTTGTGGTAAATGTCTATTTTTAATGCAGGCCTATCACATAAATGAAATGATTGATTGATGACTTGAAGAACTTAAATTGCAAGGATAAAGAGATGGCCAAACTTAGAAAAGAGATGTCGGTGCAATCCAAACCGGAACACTGTTCGGTAATTGGGTCATATCTAGAGCTATATATCTCAGATTTAGGTCCAATTTATATGGATGGAAAGGTAAGACATAGGCCTACAACTTTCATATGGAGCCCAAGATCTAAAAAGGCCATTATCAAGTCCAAATTGTAGCAACAACAAAGAAGCCTGAATCTGTCTTCCAGCCCGAGCACTGTTCGGTATTTTGGCCATATCTGGAGTTCTAGAAGTCCAAATGAGCTGAATGTTTTACACAAGAAAGCTGAGACAATTTCCGACAACTTTCATGTTTACAACTGGCTCCAATTTTAACTTTATCAATGACATTTTGGGCAGACAAGAGAAGATAAGGATTGTCACCAAGTCAAAAGTTGGCCACCCACTTATCAATTAGTCATCAAATCAATAGTTCCCAATTTTGGCCTATAAAAGGAGGCATTTGCCATGCATTTAGGCATCTTGGTTTCCAGATCAAGATCATGCTCTTCCTTTCTCTCTTTGTATTTTTTATGCTTTGTTTTCATTAATATTAAGTTTATGCCTTTCATTTCCTTTCCTTTACTTAGTTAACTTTTATGTTCTTATTTTGTTTATCTATTTTTATTTCTTTCATTATGTCTAGCTAAGTTAGTTATGTCAAGGTGAAAAGGTTACACTAATGGTGTAAGAATAAGTATAATGTAAACTTAATATGGACTTTAATGTTAGATACTAACATGTTTTATATTTGTTATCTTGTTCAATCTTTAATACTTTGCTTGTTAAATGACTAATCTTGATTTATATTGTATAACACTTGGTACAACAACTGCTTGGCACTTTCATAGCCCATAATGTATGGTATAACCGACACCTGAGCTGTGAAAGGAACTTGATTTGTTGTTAACATAAGTTATAATCATGAATGCTTGACGAGATTTACAAGTATTAGCATTAATTGAATAAGATGATTAATGTAATCATGTTAACAATATATAATCTGATTGGAACCTCCATTGTGTGTGGTTTCCAATTCAATAATAAGAGTTTATACTATACTTGTTTGATATACCATTAGTGGAACCTCTAACCTTGACATTTGTTATTATTGTTTAAACCTTACATTAATTTTCCATCTCCAAGTTCTCATCATCTTCTTCTTCTTCTCTTTCTTTACTATTATTATTATTATTATTAGTATTATTATTATTATTATTATTATTATTACTATTATTATTACTATTATTAGTATTATTATTACTATTATTATTATTATTATTGTTATTGTTATTACTATTATTATTGTTGTTTTT
>NW_011500840.1:35633-51746 GCF_000495115.2 Populus euphratica | reverse complement strand
TATTATTGTTGTTTATAATTTGTACAATTAACCTCCTTGTGGTTCGACCCCGGTCTTGCCGGGTTATTTATTACTTCGACACTCCTGCACTTGGGAGAAGACATTAATCTTTTCGTCGTGTCACTTTTCAAAATTTTATTTGCTTAGAAATACATTGAAATAATTTTTTTAATTTTTAAAATTTATTTTTTATATCAACACATTAAAAATAATCTAAAAACACTAAAAATTTAATTTTAAATAAAAATTTATTTTTTGAAAAATAACATTTATGCCACATAAACAAAAAAATTCTATATGTTATTATCGAACTAAGAACTTGTAATGAATAGATCAATACTTATATCAAATCGTAACTTCGACAAGCCAAAAAAAAACAATCTTCAATAGATAAAACAAATTAAAGAACATATTGCAAGTTTTCATATATGTTAATAGATAGAAAATTGTAGTATTAGTCATAAGAATTATACTATATTTGTTTTCTTAATAATCTATATTTGTTGGAAGAAACAAATCTCATTACATTTATAAGAGAATATGGAATTGATCTTATTAAGAATGTATGTAGAGAGCCCTTATTAAATTATACTTAAAAAAATTAATTGGCTTCATTCGTAGTTTGTTTTTTTTTTTTTGTTAATTAATTTTTTCATTTACTTAGGTTTTTTTAATTTAATTTTTTGAAATTAAGTTGATTTGATATTGAGTTTAATAATTTAATTTGATATTGATGTTCAGTTTTATAAAAACAAAATCTTATTTTATTATTTGAGGTAATTAAAAATAGAGTGACTTGAATTGAAACTAGAGGGAAATAGCCTTTGTTGTTTTTAGAATAATTTTACTTATTTTTTCAATCACTATCTTTCTTTTCTTTTTTTTAAGTTAAGAGATGTTTTGAGAGTACGACAGTGGTAGCTTTTCAAAGTATCTATTGCTTAGAAACATATCAAAATAATATTTTTTTTTATTTTTAAAAAACTTATTTTTTATACCAGCACATCAAAATGATCTTAAAATACCAAAAAATAATTAATTTGAAGCAAATAAAAAAATAAAAAAAATTATTTTAAAAAAACTTTTGAAATGTATAAACAAATAGTTTTTGAATTTTTTCACATTGAGTTGGGTTGAGAATGATCTTCATAATTTAATTTCATTAGCTTAATATGGGGTTCTTACCATGTAAACAAAAATTGTTATTAGGTTGTTCAATTTTATAGGAAAAAATTGATTATATTATTTGTGAAAAATAAAAAATAAAGGGATTGGAATTGAAATTGAGAAAAAACATTAAAGACATTTTTTTTTTTTAACACAGTACATTCAAAGCTTTTTTATAAAAAATTATGCTATAAGCTTTTGGTCAAGTTCTTTTTTGATACTTCAACTTGACAATTATATGTTTTAGTTCAAAATTTCATTTTCCTCATCTTGCTGAGATAGGTGTTTTATTTCTTCATTGAAGTGGTGTTTTATTTCTTTATTTTGTCGAGATAGGTAGATTAGTGATAAGGATTTTTTGTATTGGGAATAAGTTTTTGATCTTTTTACTAATTATAAGATGTTTTGAGCCAAAAAAATGAATTTAAAAAGGTTTTTTAAATATTTCTTAGATACCATAAAAAATAATAGAAGATGCACCCACAGTGATGAGCCATGTGTCATTATAGATAACATATCACCAAATTTATTTGAATAAATAGGCAAATAATATGTTGTTTTCCCATGTGAGAAGGAGAAAAAAACCTAGACATGGTTATGGCTACATACACTTGCCAACCTAACCTTGTGTATCTAGGTTTTTTTTATGAAAGCTTTTTTTATATATAATTTTTTTGTGCATATGATAAACTGTTATTTAAAAAATATATATTTGTGAAATGAAAAGTAGATGACAAAGAAATACAAATTAATAAATTAAGTGAGTTTTTAATATAAAGAAATTTTTTTTAATTCCTATTCTAGATCTTTCAATTTTTCAATTAATTTCAATTATAATCAAATAAAGAACTTCATTTAAAAAATCTATGTATTTTTACTTGTATGATTATTTGTTTACTTTAATAGACATGTACATTAAATCTTTATTACACAATCTTGTTTTTTTTTTTTAAGAATATTATGGAAAGCAAAGACAATGATTTGCATCTTTATTTTGTGTTGAAATTTAAGTTTTTATCCAACCCGAGTTAACCAGCTATTATACAACTAATCAAGATGTCACCTAATAATACTATAGTAGAATGCTGGGTTGGATAATAACATTGCAGCTTTGTTCATGAAAACTGCAAAAAATCAATCGAGCTAGCTAGGCCATATAAAATTAATCAACATGTTCACGAAACAGTATGAAATAGGTAGCACAACCACTTATTGGTTTGTCTAATGATGCTACATGATGAATAAGATTTTATTAGTAAATTTTTGTTTATATTTTCCAAAAATATTGAATTGAAAAACAAATATAAGTATGATTTTTCTAAATTCTTGAATGCATTGGGTTAAGATACCCCAACATAAATGCAACTAGATATAGCACTTCCAGCCCAATACTTAGGCATGGCAGCTGCTACCAAGCCCAACAACATGTATTTTTTAAGGATGTCAAGCTTGATAATTTTTTTCATCACACCTCGAGTATTGTCAGATTTGCTATGCTCAGGGATTCAAACATAATATTTAGATCTAACGCCATAAATTCATAGATTTTTTACATAAATCTTAAAGAAATTATTTCTTAATAAATAGAATTAATTAAATAAGTCTACACTCTACCAACACCATTAGGTGTATTAAAATATATTATGGTCTACCATGTCTCCATCTCTTAGCTAGATTAAAATGAGTATGATATATTTCACAATTCAAATTAATATATCATAAGGGTAAAATTACACTCCAACCCTTCATCTCTATAAAAAGACAAGACTTATGGACTATAAATACTCCATGAATCCTTCAAAATAAAGATTCATAAAATCTTCATTCTTAGTATTTTTAGCTTATATATTTTAAGAGTTTACCTCTCTACGATATTATTGCACTTTTTTTCTCTAAAAAGATACTTAAACATCTGAAAGCCTTTACTCCATTAAAGAGGATCTTTTATAAATATTAACTACAAGTCATCTTGACCTTCTAAGCACTAAGTACAAGCTATTAACCACCATGGCTATGGAGAATGGATTAGATTGCTAAGACCAATTTATTAACCTATTATCCAACTTAGAAGCTTTGTTCATATGCCACTTGGATTTTTTATGACATCATTAGTGGTACTATTTATGGGAAATTAATTAAAAAGCCATTGGTATCTTCTTAAAACTTGCTTTTGGCATTTCCAGGCCATTCTATGAGACACAACCAATGCCCATCTAGGTTAGGATGCGAGACAAGTCTACTTGTTGCCACGGACACTCTTACCCAACTAGACTTTTAATAACTTACTAATCAGGTGTAGCTTTTCACTCAAGTCATGTTGGCAACCCAAAGGAAAAATAAGACCTTACCACTCCAACAAGTCATAACATCCTCAACAATATATAATGCTTTGGCGCCAAAGCCACCAACTGCACCAAGAGCACGTAAACAATTACATTACCCAAAGGAGACTAGGCAAAATGATAGTTAAGGGAGTTTCCCAAGGTGTCACTCATGCCAATGCGACACTTATGCAACAAATACTTTGAATGCACTCCTTTAGCTATCATAAGATGGACACAAGTAACTATAATCATCGTTTTACCCTAAGCTCTAAAGGCTCCGAAAAGCCTAACAAACTAAGTGACAATATATGTGACATGACCAAAAGATTGATATTTTCTTCCAAGTGTAGGAGTGTCGAAGTAATAACCTGGCAAGACTGAGGTCGAACCACAAGGAGATTAATTGTATAAATTATAGATAACAATAATATAATAAAATAATAACAATAACAATAGTAACAATAATAACACTAAATACTAATATTAATAATACTAGTAATAATATTAATAATAATAATAGTAATAGTATAATACTAGTAGTAGTAGTAGTAGTAGTAATAGTAACAATAATGAAGAAGAAGAAGTTGATGAGAACTTTGAGATAAAAGATTAAGGATTAAACAATAATAACAACAAATGTCAAGGTTAGAGGATCTACTATGGTGTGCTTGAAATGGTGGTTGTGAAGTTTGCACATTGTTATTATCACTCTTCTAATTGAAATTTGGATGATTTCTCCAACCAGGGTTGTATGTTTGCGAGTATGGGTTGTGATTGACTCTTTGAAAACTGTTTAAAGCATGGGCTTATTCATGGAGACATTCCTTAAAAGAAGGCAAGGTTAGATAGTTATTGGTTAAGTGTTTTTTTGTTTCACATATTTGACACACAATGTTTTTAACAAATTTTAATTGACCACTCTTTTTCAATTCTAGTGCCTGGATTTTTCTAGCTAAAGATGCAAACTTAGCTTAGAGGTCATGATCTTTCCTAAGGTTGTACATACCTCTACTAAATATATGAAGTTGAGTTTTACTCGGTGCCTCACAAGTACCCTTGGTGTCCCAATTTTGAGCATTTTCAACTAACAAGTCTAGGTACTCCATTGTTTCATCAAGGTCTTTATCTTCAAAAATTCCATTGCACATCAATTCAATCATTTGCCTATCTCTAGGTGTTAACCCTTCATAAAAATATGAAACCAATCTCTATGTTTCAAAACCATGATGAGGGCAAGTATTAAGCAAGTCTCGATACCTATCCTAACATTGGTAAAATGTTTATCCTGGTTTTTGAGTAAAAGTGGTGATTTGTCTTTTGAAAGAGTTTGTTCTATGAGAAGGGAAAAACTTCTTTAAAAATTATTGTTACATTTCATCCCAAGCACATATGGATCCTGATCTCAAATTTTATAGCCAAGTTTTAGCTTTATCTTTTAATGAAAAAGGAAAAAGCTTTAATCTAATAGTGTTTATGCTATAATTTGAGTTATTATACGTGTTACAGACCTCTTCAAATTCCTTTAAATACATGGATTTGCTAAATCTAAGCCATGAAAAGAAGGTAAAAGTTGAATAATATCTAGCTTAAAATTAAAATAAGATGCATCAGGAGAAAAAACTATGCATGATGGTGCACTTGTTCTTGTGAGATTCATGTGGTCTCTAAGTGTTCTAACATGGTTATTCTCATTATTCTTATTATGAAGTGATTGATTATCTTTTTCGACCATATTTTCTAAAAATGATGAGGATACCCTACAAAGTCTACCAGTTAATATATGTGACCACGCTCTCATGCACGTGTAGGAATAGAATAAAAGAAAGAAGAAAATAAAAGAAGAAGAAACAAAAAAAAATAACAAACTTATATACAAGAAAAGTGAAAAGAGAAAATAAAATAAATACTATAATTTGTACAAGAACTTACCTTCCCAGCAACGGTGCCAAAAACTTGACACGACCAAAAGATTGATGTCTTGTTCCAAGTGCAGGAGTGTCGTAAGAACCTAACAAGACCGGGGTTGAACTATAGGGAGGTTAATTATATAAATTATAGATAACAATAATATAACAACAACAATAACAACAATAATAATAACAATAATAACAATAAATACTAATACTAATAATAATAGTAATAATATTAATAATAATAATAGTAATAGTATAATAATAATAATAATAATACTATAGTAGTAGCAATAGTACTACTAGTAGTAGTAGTAACAATAATAAATAAAAAGAAGAAGAAGTTGATGAGAACTTTGAGATGGAAGATTAAGGATTAAATAATGATAACAACAAATATCAAGGTTAGAGGATCCACTAATGGTATGTCAAACAAGTACAATATAAACTATTATTGTTCAATTGGAAACCACACACGAAGGAGGTTCCAATCAGATTATAAATTGTTAACATGATTACATTAGTTTTCTTATTTGATTAATGCTAATACTTGTAAATATTGTTAGGCATTCATGATTATAACTTATATTAATAACAAATTAAGTTTCTTTCATAGCTCAGGTGTCGGTTATACCATACAGTATGAGCTATGAGAGTATCAAGTATTTGTTGTACCAAATGTTATACAACATAAATCAAGATTAGTCATTTAACAAGTAAAGTATTAAAGAGTGAACAAGATAACAAATACAAAACATGTAAATATCAAACATTAAAGCCCATATTAAGTTTACACTAAACTTATTCTTACACCATTAGTGTAATCTTTTCACTTGGACATAATAGACTTAGCTAAACATAATGAAAGAAAGAAAAATAAATAAACAAAATAAGAACATAAATAAGATAAACGTTAACTAAGTAAAGAAAAGGAATTGAAAGGCATAAACTTAATATTAATAAAAGTAAAACTTGAGCATTACAAAAATACAAAGAGAGAAAGCAAGAGCATGATCTTGATATGAAAATCAAGGTGCCTAAATGCATGACAAATGTCTCCTTTTATAGGTTAAAATTGGGAACTATTGATTTGACGACTAATTAATAAGTGGGTGGCTAACTTTTGACTTGGTGACAATCCTTATCTTTTCTTGTCTACTTAAAATGCTATTGATAATGTCAAAACTGGAACCACTTGAAATATGAAATTTATAGGAAATTGTCTTAGCTTTTCAGGAAAAAAAATAGAGGTCATATGGACTTCTAGAACTTCAGATATGGGCCAAACATTGAACAGTGTTCGGGCTGTAGGAAAAATTTAAATTTCTTTGTTGTTGCTATAATTTAGACTTAAAAATGACATTTTTAAATCTTGAGCTTCATATGAAAGTTGTAGGCCTATGTCTTACCTTTCCATCCATATAAATTAGACCTAAATTCGAGATCTACAGCTCCAGATATGACCTAATTACCAAACACTGTTTCGGTTTGGATTGCACCAACATCTCTTAAGTTTGGCCATCTCTTTATCCTTTTAATTTCAGTTCTTAAATTCATCAATCAATCCTTTTATTTATGCGATAGGCCTGTATTTAAAATGAACATTTACCACAAATTAAAGATATCTTATATTATTAGATATGTGATTATAAAATATGCTTTAGTTAAGGAGTTATTAATACTTCAAGTGCAAACTAATAATATAAAACCTTGATAAAAATGCTCTTTTAAGTACTGATCAATATGCATAAACATACCCAAGAGAATGGCTATAGCCGTTATCAGTGGAGAGGTTTTCCTTTGTCCTAATATATATTGGACACTAAACTCTCTGAGAAATATATTGTTATAAAAATAAGTTTGGACAATTATGATGGTTTGGCCAACTCAATGGAGCATGTACAAGAAGTGTGCAATAGCTTGGAGGTGGTCATCCAAGACCATGACTTGATGTGCAAGATACTCCATACAACCTTTAAAAGGTCTACACATGCCTGTGATAACAAATTGGAACTAGACTTTATTGAAGGATTTAATGATCTTTATGCCAAGCTAATGGCATACGTTAGCACTAGCATACTCATCAAGAAAAACTCCACAAAGTTGTTTTAGTGTTGTTAACAAGAAAACAAGTGTACATAGGTATATTTGGAAAGATTCAATTAGGAAATGATCTAGATCGAAGAATTGCTTAAGCTAATAGCTCTAGAAGTTTTCATAACTAGAAGGAGTAAAAGAATATGCTAATATGAGAAAACTTTGTTTTACTAGAGAAAAATTTGTCCAAAGTAAAGCAATTTATGAAAAATCACATATGAGTTTAAAAGACCAGTCTACCACAACATGGACCTCCTAGTTTTTATAAGGACAACCAATATGAATGACCTTCCAAGTAAAGTAGTCAAGTCAAAGCAAACATTTTAGTGCCGCCTCCAATACATGTTTTCTCATAAGAATTTCCTCTATACTTATCACTAAAATCACCTTAGGATGCATAATCCTCAATAAGAATATAAGTTTCTTTGAATATGAATGATTTATTCAAAATGACTTTTTATTTTCTCTAGATAATGGCTAGAGGTCCCTTAACATTTATCATAGGAATATGCAATTCTTCTAAGAAAGGATTGGTATGTGGTCTCTCCAATGTTATATGCACCCTTGTTAAGGGATGGACTCAGTCTTCCTAGTGCTACATGCACCACTTGCTAAAAGATAGACTTGGTCTCTTCAATGCAATATGTACCACTTTTCAAGGGATGGACTTGATCTCTAAAGTGCTATATGTACCTTTCCAAGGGATGTATATGGTCCCCCTAGGGTAACATCCTCAGTCTTCAAGGAATGGATCAAAGATCTCCCTAGTAAAACAACAACACTCTTCAATTACCACTCTTTAACGGGGAGCTCTCATGCCTCGTAAAAAAATCATGATAACAACTCTTTAGTGGAGGGCACTCAAGCCCCATGATAATACTGGAAAAGTCACTAGGTCCCACTCTCAAAATAACCTCTAATTACTTTGAAATTCCTAAGTATAAGTTCATCCTCCTAGGCTCCACACAGCCAGTTGGGATTTGTTTTATGAATGATGGACATAGTATCCTCAATCTCGTAGAATTTTTCTAAATAAGGATTCTTGGTATTTTTTTGTTTGAAAGAATTTGTTTTAATTCATATGCATATTTTTCTATAATTTTTCTAGCATACACCTCTTTTTTACACGAGCAAAACTCACCACTCTATCCAAATTAGGTAATTAAATAAAGTCTTCATGCATTATTATATCATAAAGACTAGGGAGGCCTATTGATGAGCCAAGATTTTATTAGCATATTTTTGTATATATTTTTCAAAATTACTGGATTGAGAAAAACATATGGATATAATTTTCCTAAACTCTTGGGCGAGTTAGGCTGGCACTTACTAGCCCTAGGCACACCCCAATATATATGTAGCTAATGTTGGCACTTGTTAGACCTAGCACCTAGGTGGATTTTTGTCGAGCTCAAGGATTTTTGTCATCATACCCTAAGCATGACCAAATCCACTATACTCATGGATTCAAACATAATACATAGATGAAACACCATTTCCATAGACTTTTTACATAAATATTAAATGAATTATTTTCAACAAATACGTTTAATTAAATAAGTTTATACTCCACCAATACCATTAGATGCATTAAAATCTCTCATGGTCTATCATATCTCCATCTTTTAGCTAGATAAAATGAGTCAGATATATCTCACAATATAAGATTAATGTATCACAAAAGTGAAATTACGCTAAAACTCTTATTTTTCATAAAAAAGACTTGTGGACTATAAATACATAATTAATATTTCTAAATAAAACTTCATAATTTCTTTATTCTTATTATTTTTAGTATATATATTTTCAAATTTTATCTCTTTAAAATATTATTGTACTTTTTCTCTCTAAAAAAATACTTCCTTAACATCTAAGATTCCCTATATCTATCAAAGTTGATTTTTTACAAATACTAGCTACAAACTACATTGATTTACAAGTTACAAATATATCCTATAATCCATGATTACTAGAAGCAATTAATTAACTAATTATTAAATTTAATTTTTTTTTGGTTTTAAACTGCTTAAATTTTTTAGAACATCATTATTATTATATCATTTTTTTTTTTGCTATGTCAAGAACTTCTTAATATACATGTAGATATATACATATATATTTATCTTGTCAAACATATGGATGGAAGAAATAATTGGTAAATAGGATAGTATTGTAAAGAGTGCTGGTCATGACGCATTAGCTAAATTATTTCCTTGGATAAAAATCCGTTCATACTTCATGAAAATTAATCTTTTTTCATCAAAACAAAAAAAAATTATTTTTGGAAAATGATTTAATATTGTAATGACCATAACGCGAGACACTGAGATTATAACAGAAGGCAATAGTCAATCAGGCACCTTGATTTCATAAACATTGAAACGTGGAATTCCTCAGTTTCAAAATTTTTTTTTGAAGACCGTCATGTTTTTTACAGTTTTTTTTATTATTATTATTATTATCAAAAGCTAAACAACTTATAATCACAATTTTTTCAAAATTTAAGTTATGAACACCAAATAAACAAACTCTTTATCGCTGACTTCATATTATTAAGCTCAAATAGAGATTTTAAAAGTTTCTCATTACAAGTATTTCTCGAATACAAGCATCTCACCACGGTTTTACAAAGGGGTTGTAAATTAACTAGACCTTAATTAGCCACGGGAAATTTTATTTTAATCATCAATGATGTTAAATTACCGTCTCTCCAAAAAAAAAAATTAGATCCCCCAAACTATTTAAGATAAGAAAAAATTTGCGTAGAACAAAGATGGGGTGCCAAAATCAGTGTTTCATAGCGTGAGTTTGCTCAATATTACCTAATTTTGCTAACTATATGTTTTCTAGAAACAAGGCAAGGTCAATGGCCAAATTGGAAGTCCAAAATGAGTGAAATTCAATTTCCCAAATATAGCCCTTGTTTAAAACCCTTGATGTCTGGTCCTTAGCCTAAGTATTCCAACGCCTGCGTGCAACCCTAGTTGGAAAATGAGTCAAACTCTTGTAACCGAAGCTTCCACTTCTCTTTTTGTGTGAACGTTAACCCCTTTTAAGCATAATCATGTTCCCAATGTAGAAAGTCCACGTTCAAGTTAAAATCCATCAAATGGCCGGTAAATTTGCAAATAATATTCTTAATCCCTAGACTCTACAATCAGTTCATTTAATTATGTCTTGCTACTATTACATGGTAATTATCTAAAGCAACCAGCCATTCCTATACCCAACATGTTCCATAATTGTGTTTTTACTATCTTATCACTGTCATGAAAACTAACTATGAATATATTTATTTCATGAAAAATAATTTTTTAAATTTTTAAATTTTTTTATGTTTGTTTATTATTAAAAAATTAATCAATTAAAAATACTTTATAGTTAAATAAAAATTTAGATAGGTTCTTAAAAAAGTATTTTCTTTTTATTTTGGGTGGAAAACAATTTTTTAGAAATTGTAAGAAATTAAAAAATATCTTATTATTTATTAATTATATCAATTTTGATTCTCAATATTTTTATTGCTATATATTTTATTTTGAATTATTTTTTATTTTTTTCAATTTCATCTCTTATAATTTAATTTATTTTTATTTTTATATTAATTGGGTCCTTATTCTTTTTATTAATTTTTTTCCTTTATCCTTTACTTAATTCAAATCTTTTTATCTATTAGATTTGTTTTCTATTTTTTATTGTTATTTATTTTATTTGAAATAATTTATAAAATTATAATTTTTTTCATTTTTATCCTTTTATAAAATTATAATTTTTTTTATTTTTATCCTCTTTCAACTTTTTTATTTGTTAGATTTGATATCAATTCTTTTAAGTTTTTTTATCTCCTCAAATGCAGTTTAAATGCAGATGTGTACTCAAATTTAGTTGTAAAATCTACTTTGATTTTTTATTTAGAACTCTTCCAACTCAATACTATTATTTAAATAAAACATAACCTAACTAGATTTGCTATTTTCAATATATAATTAAAAAATAACATCCAAACAACTATAAACTACTAGTTTATCTCCTCAATCCTTTATAGATCATGTAAACCCCTTAAACATCAATGCATGAGATTAAGTAAACGGAGAGGAACCATTGGTAAGATTAAAAAAAAAAAAAGCTCTAACTTTAAATGTGAAAATACATAAGTGAATAAAGAGAGATTTGGGATCTAATGTGAGAAAAACAAAGAGGAGAGGGCTAGAATTAAAAGGGATGAACAAGTGAGGGATGAAAACAAAAAAGAAGAAGAAGAAAAACCTATCAGCCTTAAAAGAAGAAAAGGAGTTAATGGTAGAAAAGGGAAGAAGGGAGAAAAAGAGTCACTCACTTCTTCAACACCTTCTCTCAAGAACAAACAAGAAAAATAACATGCAATCAAACATATGAGAGGAAACAAAAGGTTGAGTGAGGATTTAAACACCAAAAGACAAAATAAAGTGAGGGAGAAGTTGGCGGCAATAGAAGAAGAAAGGAAGAGAAGTTGAAATATTTGAGAGAGAAGGGGTTTCAAGGAGTAGAAAACACAACTAGAACAAACCTAAAACCTTCCTAAAGCAATTCCAAATGTTTTGGGGTTAAGTTTTATACAAAAATAGTAACCCTTATTGGAGTTCTTGAGTAATGTTCTAGGTAAGTTAAAAGTGAGGATGAAATATGGAAGAGAGGTAAAGAAAGGCTTGATAATGTTAACCAAATTAAAGGACAAGAAGACTAAGAAAAGGGTTATAAGCCTTCAGTCAAACATGAACAAATATAGGGGGAAAACATTCTTGATACTAGTTAAGCATGCATGTTGAAATAATTATGTTGAATCCTATCATAAATTATGGTGTTGGAAATTAAGACATAAATCTCTATTACACATACTCTTGAGAAGCCTAACCTTTAAATAAATTATATTCCCATATGTGATTATTGATGTGAAAATGAAATTCTGTAAGTAATAATGATTGAAGAAAGAAAACAAATGCATGAAAAATAATGGTTTATATGATGGACATTCAAATCAGAAATCTAGGCTGTGTTGTTAGTTAACTTGTGCTTAGAAATTGACATAGATAGAGACATAATATGGAGTATTGTCCTTTATGAAAGTTTTTAGAATTGGGTGTTAAATTGTAAATGTAACTAGAATAACCTAAATTAGAGCTATAGAACTCTAGATATTGATAGAAAATTGAAAACAAGTCAAATTGAAAAAATTCTATACACAATGTGCATTTGACCTTGAACTAAAATTTTAGGCTTATAGCTAAGAGAAATTGGGATAACTGTCTTAATGAAAGATGTGTGTCTTGATGTTAAATTTCACAAGAAATAAGTCTGACTCCATTTAGAGCTATAGAACTATATATGGATAAAACACAAGGTGGAGGTCAAACTATGCATTATAGGACAAACCTGCGTTCCATTGTATTTTGATAAATTTGAGTGTATGAATGGTAAAATTAGGTTGACCCTCTTCATCCCATATGTGTTATTATTATGTGTTAGCTCACTAAGGAAAAAAGCCTCGAAGGAAACCAAGTCCTACAACTCTAGTGGAGGAAGAAACACTAAACAGTATTTTAGTGCAATTGTCATATGTTGTCTAAATATAATGAGTTGAGATGGAATTTAATAGAGGTGATTCTTATATAAAGAAAGATTATGTAAACTTGTTAAAGCATATGTTGATGGGAAAATATTTGTATGGTACATGAGAAATGTCGGGTATAGGGTTTTCCATCGAAGGAACTCACGCTACCAGAGAAATAGGTAAACGACATCTTGCCTATAATGAGTTTAGTTAAATCTAAAAATTTTAAATCTTGATGAATATTGAGGATTTGAAAGGTTATGGATAACATTTTAGGATATAATGTAAGATTGATACAATTGAAATGTTTTTGTAATGATCAAAAGACCAATGCAAAAAATCATCTCTGAAGTCATCAGAAATTAATGAATTTGAATTGATCATAAATCATGGAGTCAAGTCTAAAATCTTAAGATTTGTGAATGAATATTGAACAAGTTAGTAATATGGATGATTCAAGAATGTAATATGATCGTAAGAAGGATTTGAATTGCTTTCGTATTGAGTGACAACCAATGTTGGGATTTGTTTATGGAATTATGGAAACCATTGAATATGGATCACTTTCACAATGAGTGGAAGGCAATATTGGGATTTGTTTTTGATATCACAGAAACCATTGAAATTGGATTGCTTTTGCAATAACAAAAAAGCCAATGTTGGGATTTGTTTTGAAATCATGGAAATGATTGAAATTGCATTGCTTTTGCAACAAGTGAAGGTCAATGTTAGGAATTGTTTCTAAAATTACAGAAACCATTAAAATTGGATTGCTTTTACAATGAGTGAAAGCCAATGTTGGGAATTGTTTTTGGAATCACAGCAACCTTTGAAATTGGATTGCTTTCACAATAAGTGAAAGCCAATGTTAGGATTAAACCCTAAAGTTATCAAAAACATTGAACTTGATTTGCTTTTGTAATGGACAGAAGCCAATGATGGAAGAAGTCGAGGGAACCAATGAATTTGATTTGCTTTTAAAATGAATGAAAGCTAATATTGATATTATTTTCCATAGCTTTAGGAACCAACAAATTTAAATTGCACTCGTGATGAGCAATGACCCATAAAGCAAAGAGTCTAAAGGGGAACTCTAGAAGGCGTTATATTACAATAATTGTTTAAGCGTAGTCATTGTATAGTTATTGGTTTTACTTTCCATGATGGGATAGATTTTGATTATGCATATATAGATATGCTACGATATTGTTATAAAAGATATGACTATTATTCATGAGGAGTTTCTATAATATATGATAAGAGAATGAGTACTCCCAATCATTATTGTTAGAAGATAAATCTATGAATATAATATGAAACTTTTGCTTAATTAATTTTATTGCAGGACATTCATATATCGGAAGATCAAATAACTTGACGACTGACACAACCATAGAGTTCAGTCTTCTCCCAAGTGTATGAGTGTTAAAGTAATAAATAACCTGACAAAACCAAGGTCAAACCATAGAGAGGTTAATTGTATAAAATATAATTAAAAAAATAGATAATAACAAAAAAGGAGTTAAAGAGAGCTTTGATATGTGATATTGATGTAAGGATTAAACAAGGATAAAATAATTGTCAAGGTTAGAGGATCCACTAATGATATTTCAAACGAGTATAGTATAAACTCTTTTTATTACTCAATTGGAAACCACACACAAAGGAGGTTCTAATTGGATTATAAATTGATAACATGATTACATTAGTTATTATATTTGAATAATGATAATACTTGTAAATGTTGTTAGGTGTTCATGATTATAACTTATGTTAACAACAAATCAAGTTCCTTTCACACATTAGGTGTCGATTATACCATTTGGTTGAGCTATAAAAGTGTTAAGTATTTGTTGTGCCAATAGTTATATAACATAAATCTAAATTAACCATTTAACAAGCAAAGTATTAAAAGTGAACAAGATAACAAATACAAAATATATTAGTATCAAACATTAAAGTCCATGTTGAGTTTATACTATACTTATTCTTACATCATTAGTATAAAATTTTCACCTTGACATAATAAACTTAGCTAAATAAGATGAAGAAGAGAAACAAAAATAAACAACAGGAGAACATGAATAAGATATAAGTTAACTACGTAAAGGAAGGGAAATAAAAGTATAAATAAAAGATTAATGAAAGCAAAATGTAAGCATTAAAAAAAATATAAAGAAAGAGAGCAAGAATATAGTCTTGATCTGAATACAAAGATGTCTAAATACATAGAAAATGCATCCTTTTATAAGCCAAAATTTAGAACTATTGATTTGATTATTAATTGTTGAGTGGGTGGACATAATTTACCTTGTGACAATTCATATCTTATTGTCTAAATAAAACATCATTGTGAATATTAGAATTTGAATAGATAGTCTTCATGAAAGGGCTAGGAAATTATCTCAGCTTTCCAACAAAAAAGAATCGGTGCATTTCAACTTCTAGAACTTAAGATATGGGCTGAATACTAAACAGTGTCTGGACTGCAAGACAGATTCCAACTTCTCTGTTGTTGCTACAATTTAAACTTGAAAACGATCCTTTTGAATCGTGGATTCTTCATGAAAGTTTTAGGTCTATTTCTTAACTTTCTATCCATATAGACCAGATCTAAATCCAATCTTACAGCTCCAATTATGATCCAATAACCGAATGGTATTGTAGTTTGGAATGAACCAACATCTTTTTTCTAAGCTTAGCCCTCTCTTTGTCTTCTAAATTTCAGTAGTTAAACTTATGTGATAGGCTTGTGGATTAGTACTTAAAAGTGCATTTTTTATCAAGGTTTTATATCATCATTTTGCACTTGAAGTATCAATAACTCTTTAACTAAAACATGTTTTATAATAATATAAGATACCTTTAATTTGTGGTAAATGTTTATTTTAAATTCATTCCTATAACATAAATAAAAGGATTGATTGATGAATTTAAGAATTGAAATTGAAAGGACAAAGAGATGGCCAAACTTCGAAAAGAGATGCTAGTGCAATCCAAACCGGAACACTTTTTGGTAATTGGGTCA
>NW_011500840.1:35466-35533 GCF_000495115.2 Populus euphratica | reverse complement strand
GACTTAAAAAGACCATTTTCAAGTCCAAATTGTAGCAACAACAAAAAAGTTTGAATCTATCCTTTAA
>NW_011500840.1:31440-31784 GCF_000495115.2 Populus euphratica | reverse complement strand
GTTAGAGAGGCTACGAAACCAAATTTATCTATATTTTTATTATCATCATTTCTTTTTATTTTTATTTTTCTTTTGTTTTTTTTCAAATTATATACTATACATTTCCCTTAGTTGTTACCTTTAACAAAAGAACATAAATAATGTAATAATCCAATTGTAATTAACAATCATATGTTAAATGTGTGTATGAAAATTAAGGTTTAAGAATAATGTTAAATGAGTATATGAGTAGAATTAAGTGATAACAATGCGAGAGTTTGTAAATCTGAATATTTCAAGAAGTATTATAATAGACCTTGTTAAGAATGGTTACTAAGATGCGTCTCAAGAGTCACTTTAACAAA
>NW_011500840.1:25348-31321 GCF_000495115.2 Populus euphratica | reverse complement strand
CCCCAACCAAAATGAGACATTGTCCTCAATGTTCTAAGATAGAAAGATAGAGTATAAAAGACATCACCTGAAATGCCGAACACTAAGAAAGACATCACCTGAAACACCGAACACTAAGAAATCTGAAACATACTTGAACAAATATAAGAAACAACAAAACACAAATATTATGCTATTAATAAAACCAAAAGACACAAGTGTTTACAAACTATGACTCAAATAGCAATTGTGATTATGGCTCACATCTTCTCTTGGTTTTACATCTAAGAACGGCTTAAACGCCCTCTATGGGTCAGGGCTAGGCTTCCCATCTAGTTTTCTTAAAAATTAGCAAACAGGGTCTTTTTTAGTTAGATTTCCAAGACTATATCAAACATCTTCTTTATGGAAATGGGGTCATAAATCATGAAATGCATAATGCACATCTCTACTATGATGAGACTTAAGAGTCAACAGAAGATTATCTAAAGACTCTTTGTGTTTTAAAATAAATCCCACCTTTTGACAATTTGCATAGGTTTTGCAGAATGCATGTGAATCCTTTAACATAGTGGGCCAATAAAATCTACTTTGTAAGATTTTTACAGTTGTTTTCTTTGATGAGAAATGACTCCTATATGCCTCAGGGTGATAAAATTTAATGACACTACTTACCTCATTGTCAGGCTTTGAAATATTTGATCAGGATAATATTTGAATAAGTAAGGGTCATCCCAATAAAAGTTTTGCACGTCACTTAAAAAATTTCTTTTGTCTTGGGTATTCCAATAAGTTGGTAAATCTCCTAAAGTAAGAAAAATGTTATTTTTATAATACCAAGGCATTGGACTAAGAGAAAGCAAGGATTCATTAGAAAAGTAATCATCGATTGGTGTGACGTCAGATGTCAAATCTGTTGTCACTTTTGACAAAAGATCTGTATTAATATTTTCGATGCATTTTTCATCCGTGATTTCTTCCTAAGAATAAATTATTTACAAATCTTCAGATTTATCCAACTTATTTTTACTTAAAGTAGATTCAAGTTGATCATAAACTAATTCTTTATATAATCTTCTTCTTGTATTTCATTATCATCTCTAGGTTGCTTACAAATATTGAAAATATTCATCTCCAATGTCATGTTTTCAAATGATAGCTTCATCAGTCCATTCCTTCAATTAATCATTGCATTAGAAGTTGCAAGAAACGGACATCCTAAAATAATAGGAAATGAATTGGATGCTTCAATAGGTTGTGTGTCCAACACGATAAAATCCACAGGATAAATGAATTTATTGACTTATACTAATATATCTTCAACTATTCCTCTAGGCACTGTTATAGATCTATCAGTGACATGATCAAAAGATTGATGTCTTATTCCAAGTACAGAAGTGTCAAAGTAATAAATAACCCAACAAGACGAGAGTAAAACTCCAGAGAGGTTAATTGTACAAATTATAAACAATAATTATAAACAACAATAGTAACAACAACAACAACAACAATAATAATAAGAGTAATAGTAGTAGTAGTAGTAGTAATAGTAGTAGTAGTAGTAGTACTAGTAATGAAGAAGAAGAAGAGAGCTTTGAGATGGAAGATTAATGTAAGGATTAAACAATGATAACAATAAATGTCAAGGTTAGAAAATCCACTAATGGTATGTCAAACAAGTATAGTATAAACTCTTATTATTCAATTGGAAACCACATATAATACATTGTTAACATGATTACATTAGTCATCTTATTCGATTAATGCTAATACTTGTAAATCTTGTCAGGCATTCATGATTATAACTTATGTTAACAACAAATCAAGTTCCTTTTATAGCTCAGGTGTCGGTGATTGTGCATCAAAAGTGTCATTAAGTCTCTTATTTTACATATATATTTATTGTTTTTATTTGGTTTTTTTTATAATAATTGATGTGCTTTTTAGTAATGAAGTTTGTTTTAATGTTTCGATAGGTTTTGGAGCTTAAATGAATTAATTCAGGAAATTCAACGTCGGAATTCAGAACAAACAATTAAAGAGACATTTAGTTGAAGATTGAAGCAAATCTTGGTTCAAATAAGTGCTCCAAATTTGTCCCAAAAATCAATTCTATTCCAATTCTAGAAAAGAATATCATATGATCTATTTTAAGCCCAAACTTGCCTTATGTTGTGTGCAAACTTCAACCATTAAACACTCAAGGTTTCAATGTCAATCTTAGCCCAAATAATAGGTATATTTGTATACTTTTTTGATGCTTAAATTCAGCCCCAAATCAACCTTCAAATCAACCCAAACACAATCCATGATCTTACATGTCCACACAACAACAATTGATTTATTTTGGGTAATCCATTGATCCAAGAAGGCAAGCACATGGATGGAAAGCTGGAGGGGACATTTTTACATTATTTTGGGTCAAAAAGAAGAAAGAGATAGCTCATAAATGAGGAAACAAAACGTGCACCAAAGTGGTTGCAAAGCTGTCCTGATTTAATTTTTCAGAACATCTTTCGGTGTTTTACCCATAACTTTTGACTCAGGTGTCCAAATGAGTTGTTCTTTAATGATTTGGAAAGTTGACAAAATTTTCTATAAATATGTCTATAATAGACTTTTCCAGAAAAGGCTTCTAAGAGGGTCAAATTGCTGTCCAAAGTTAGAGTCAGATTTGTGTTCGAATTTTTTCTGAAATTAAATTTTTTCTGAAATTGTTTTGTGTTCTTCTTTATAGATTTCGGTTCTTTAGTTTGTAAAACTTATTATTTCAGTTTGATTCAAGTTATTTCATGTTTATTGAAGTGTTCTTATATATAATCATGGTTGGCTAATCTCTTTCTTGGATCCAAATCAAGGATGATGGTGATTGAGGTGAGTTCTTTAGGATATGAATGAATCTTAATGTTTATCTTCTCATTTTCTTCATGAATGATTTATTATTGCAAAGAAATTGTAGAAATCATTTAGGTAATGTTATAATCTTGAATTTGTATGCACAAACTTTAGTTTTGGTATAGAGATTGCTTGATTCAATGTCTTACTTAATATGAAAGTACTTGTTCATTCTTAAGCAATACTCAATCTTCATCTTTCTAAACTTCATTGTAATATCTTCTGATCTAATATCACTATCGTTGATATTAGGTTGAGTTATCTTATATATGTTGAAGAAATCACCAGTACATCACCATTAAAATTGATTTGGACCAAGACTTACTTTTTCTTGTCATTTAAAATCTATTTACACTTTTTCATCTTTGAAAACAAATCCATCAATTATTTTCAACCAAGTTATTGTTAATTTAATTTCTCTTGAGTTTTTTTCTTGTTACCTAGCTTAATTTCCAGATCTAGCTCTCTGTGGATATGACCTCGATCTTACCGAGTTTGTGGATATGACCTCGATCTTACCTCTCTGTGGATATGACCTCGATCTTACCGAGTTAATTGCTACATCGCACACTCGTGCACTTGCGAGTTAAAACAAGCCGATCATAAAAAGCAGTCAAGCAATTTTGGCGCCGTTGCCGGGGAGCTAGCAAGCAAAGGTAACAAATTTAGATTTGATTATTGGAAAAAAAAATCATATATAAAAAATCAATTGGCTGGTTTTACCGCCTCAAAACAATTGAAAAAAAAAATCAAATGGTGGTTTTACCGCCTCAAAAAAATTGACCTCAACTTTTCGGATATTGGACTGTTGGACTACTAATTGTTAGCTTTTGTTTGGTTCAACCATTTTTATTTTGATGTTTATTCTAATTAGTTTATAATATTTATTTTTTATATTATAAGGCTGGTTTTACCGCCTCTTGTTTATTTTATTTTATCTAGTTGTATTGTTGTTATTTTTTTTTGTACTTGGCTGGTATTACCTTCTCTTGTTTATTTTATTTTATTTTATTGGTTTTATTGTGATTATTTTTCTTATATTTATTGTTTGAAGTACTTGGCTGGTATTACCGCTTTTTTATTCATGCTTGTTATAATTGTCTTTTAATGTTTATTATTGTTAATATTGCTTATTAGTTGAAGTGTGAATTTTTTAATTTGTTGTATTTTTATTTTTGAGCTATTACTTTATCTTTTACATTTCATTTACTTTTATTTGTAATCTTCTTTTTCTTTTTTTCCTTTCTTTTCATATTCATATAATTGTTATATTATTATTATTTTTTCATCATGGCTAATGTTGAAGATATAGAGGGTGAAGGGAGTGTTCAAGGTGATGGACCTCCACAATTCAATGATCAACCTAATTTTCGAACTCTTAGAGAGTATCTTCACCTAGCTAGACAAAGTACACCTTCGTGTATTATCTTGTCTCTGAACCAACAAGCTTTCAATTTAAAACCAAGCATGATCCAACTTCTTCCCACATATCATGGTATGTATTCTGAAAATTCATATATACACATTAAGGACTTTGAAGAGGTATGTAATACTTTTATTGACAGAACATGCACTGAAGAAACTATTCAGCTGAAATTATTCCCATTCTCTCTAAAGGATTGATTAGTACTTAAAAGTGCATTTTTATCAAGGTTTTATATCATCATTTTGCACTTGAAGTATCAATAACTCCTTAACTAAAACATGTTTTATAATAATGTATCTAATAATATAAGATACCTATAATTTGTGGTAAATGTCTATTTTTAATGCAGGCCTACCACATAAATGAAAGGATTGATTGATGAATTTAAGAATTGAAATTGAAAGGACAAAGAGATGGCTAAACTCCGAAAAGAGATGTCGGTGCAGTCCATACCGGAACACTTTTTGGTAATTGGATCATATATGGAGTTGTAGATCTCATATTTAGGTCCACATTATATGGATGGAAAGGTAAGACATAGGCCTACAACTTTCATATGGAGCCCAAGATCTAGAAAGACCATTTTCAAGTCCAAATTGTAGCAACAACAAAGAAGCCCGAATCAGTCCTCCAGCCCGAGCACTGTTCAGTATTTTGGTCATATCTGGAGTTCTAGAAGTCCAAATGAGCTGAATTGTTTACACAAGATAGCTCAGACAATTGCCTACAACTTTCATGCTTGCAAGTGGTTCCAATTTTGACGTTATCAATGACGTTTTGGGCAGACAAGAGAAGATAAGGATTGTCACCAAGTCAAGAGTTGGCCACCCACTCATCAATTAGTCATCAAATCAATAGTTCCCAATTTTGGCCTATAAAAGGAGGCATCTGCCATGCATTTAGGCATCTTGGTTTCCAAATCAAGATCATGCTCTTGTTTTCTCTCTTTGTATTTTTTGTATTGCTTATGTTTTGCTTTAATTAATATCAAGTTTACGCATTTCAATTCCTTTCCTTTGCTTTGTTAACTCTTATCTTATTTATGTTCTTATTTTGTTTATTTATTTTTCTTTCTTTCATTATGTCTAGCTAAGTTTATTATGTCAAGGTGAAAAGGTTACACTAATGGTGTAAGAATAAGTATAGTATAAACTTAATATGGACCTTAATATTTGGTACTAATATGTTTTGTATTTGTTATCTTGTTCTCTCTTTAATACTTTGCTTGTTAAATGATTAATCTTGATTTATGTTGTATAACACTTGGTACAACAAATGCTTGGCACTTTCATAGCCCATACTGTATGGTATAACCGACACCTGAGTTATGAAAGGAACTTGATTTGTTGTTAACATAAGTTATAATCATGCATGCTTGACGAGATTTACAAGTATTAGCATTAATTGAATAAGATGACTAATGTAATCATGTTAACAATCTATAATCAAATTGGAACCTCCTTTGTGTGTGGTTTCCAATTGAATAATAAGAGTTTATACTATACTTGTTTGATATACCATTAGTGGAATCTCTAACCTTGACATTTGTTATTATCATTGTTTAATCCTTACATTAATATTCCATCTCAAAGTTCTCATCATCTTCTTTTTCTTCTTCTTCTCCTTCTTTTTCTTTACTACTACTACTACTACTAATTTATTATTATTATTAC
>NW_011500840.1:19607-25329 GCF_000495115.2 Populus euphratica | reverse complement strand
TTATTATTATTACTACTACTACTACTACTACTACTACTACTACTACTACTACTACTATTACTACTAGTATTATTAGTATTATTATCGCTACTAGTATTATTGTTGTTGTTATTGTTACTATTGTTGTTGTTTATAATTGTTGTTTATAATTTGTACAATTAACCTCCCTATGGTTCGACCCCGGTCTTACCGGGTTATTTATTACTTCGACACTCCTGCACTTGGAATGGTGTGAGAATAAGTATAATGTAAACTTAATATGGACTTTAATGTTTGATACTAACATGTTTTATATTTGTTATCTTGTTTACTCTTTAATACTTTGCTTGTTAAATGATTAATCTTGATTTATGTTGTATAACACTTGGTACAACAAATGCTTGGCACTTTCATAGCCCATACTGTATGGTATAACCGACACCTGAGCTATGAAAGGAACTTGATTTGTTGTTAACATAAGTTATAATCATGAATGCTTGACGAGATTTACAAGTATTAGCATTAATTGAATAAGATGACTAATGTAATCATGTTAACAATATATAATCTGATTGGAACCTCCTTTGTGTGTGGTTTCCAATTCAATAATAAGAGTTTATACTATACTTGTTTGATATACCATTAGTGGAACCTCTAACCTTGATATTTGTTATTATTATTGTTTAATCCTTACATTAATTTTCCATCTCCAAGTTCTCATCATCTTCTTCTTCTTCTCTTTCTTTATTATTATTATTATTATTACTACTACTATTATTACTACTACTACTACTACTACTACTACTACTACTACTAGTATTATTATTATTATTATTGTTGTTGTTATAGTTATTGTTATTGTTGTTGTATTATTGTTATTTATAATTTGTACAAATAACCTCCCTGTGGTTCGACCCCGGTCTTGCCGGGTTATTTATTACTTCGACAGTCCTGCACTTGGGAGAAGACATCAATCTTTTAGTCTTGTCATAAGACTTAGGCCTATAACTTTCATATGGAGCCTAAATTTAAAAAGGTCATTTTCCAGTCCAAATTGTAGCAACAACAAAGAAGTCTAAATCTATCCTCCAGCCCGAGCACTGTTCAGTGTTTAGCCTATATTTGGAGTTCTAGAAGTCCAAATGACCTCGATTTTTAACCAACGCTAAGAAAATTTCCTACGGCTTTATGCTTTTAAGTGGTTCCAATTTTGACGTTATCAATGATGTTTTGGGTAGACAAGAGAAGATAAGGATTATCACCAAGTCAAGAGTTGGTCACCCACTCATCAATTAGTAATCAAATCAATAGTTCCCAATTTTGGCCTATAAAAGGAGGCATTTTTCATTCGTTTAGGCATCTTGATTTTCAGATCAAGATCATGCTCTTGTTTTTTCTCTTTGTATTTTTTGTAATGTTTATGCTTTGCTTTCATTAATATCAAGTTTATCCCTTTCAATTCCTTTCCTTTACTTAGTTAACTTTTATCTTATTTATATTCTTATTTTGTTTGTTTATTTTTCTCTCTTTCATTATGTTTAGCTAAGTTTATTATATCAAGGTGACAAGGTTACACTAATGATGTAAGAATAAGTATAGTGTAAACTTAACATGGACTTTAATGCTTGATATTAACATGTTTTGTATTTGTTATCTTTCAGTCTTTAATACTTTGCTTGTTAAATTACTAATCTAGATTTATGTTGTATAAGACTTGGTATAACAAATGCTTGACACTTTCATAGCACATACTGTATGGTATAACCGACACTTGAGCTATGAAAGGAACTTGATTTGTTGTTAATATAAATTATAATCATAAATGCCTGACAACATTTACAAGTATTAGCATTATTCGAATAAGATAACTGATATAATCATGTTAACAATTTATACTATACATGTTTGACATACCATTAGTAGATCCTCTAACCTTGACATTTGTTGTTATCATTGTTTAATCCTTACATTGATCTTCCATCTCAAAATTCTCATTAACTTTTTCTTCTTCTTTTTCTTATTCTTCTTCTTCTTCTTCTTCTTTTATTATTATTATTATTAGTATTCCTACTACTACTACTAGTATTATTATTAGTATTACTACTATTGTTGTTGTTATTATTATTATTATTATTATTATTATTATTATTATTATTAGTATTATTATTATTAGTATTAGTATTAGTATTATTGTTGTTGTTATATTATTTTTGTTTATAATTTATACAATTAACCTGCTTGTAGTTCGACCCCGGTCTTGTCGGGTTATTTATTACTTCGACACTCCTACACTTGGAAGAAGACATTAATCTTTTGGTCGTGTTATTGTACTTGTACTGTTTGACAGAAACATCTACCAAATCTTTCCATCTTTGGATTTTTTTGTTGTCCAATCTCATTTACCACCTTAAAGTTGCTTCACTTAAGCTGTCTTGAAAAAAATGCATCAATAGTTTTTCATCATGTACTACCTCTGTCATTTTATTACAATAAGACTTGAGATGAGTCATAGGGTATTGTGTTCCACTATATTTGATGAATTCAAGAACACAAAACATCTTTGGGACAACCACGTTTAGGACCAAACACATCTCTGTTGCCCATACCAGGTCATATAAGTCTACCCCTTCAATGACTTTGAGTCTAGCTTCTAGCGCCTCTATCTTTGCTTGGTCAATGCTATCATATGACTTAACCTTGTAGGGCTCGTTAGCAGATGCTTTCATGACTATCAGGGCTAGTGTAGGTGTCACTGACTACACAAATGTTGGATTTTGTTAAGGCACTTGACCATGTTTGCTCATTATTTCTTCAGGTTGCACTGTAGTAGGAGCCTGAATAAAGGTGATCGATCAGGTAGAAGGACCTTTTCTAGAGGTATTTCTTAGAGTTTGCTCGAGTAAGCTAGTAAGGTGAGCCACACTTGTTTTTAGAGACTCCAAATCTTTATGAAAATAGGCATCACATGTAACACGCTCTTCATCTTTCATGTTTTTTGCTTGAAGTCGGGTGTTGTAGACTTTTTAGGGACCTATATTTCAATCTGGTATGTATGCATGTTATTTACAATGAAATAAGTTTATGCACTTTAATATATATGATAAACTCACCTTTTGAGGGGTGACATATGATCATACCTCTTGCATGATGAAACAAGAATCTTACTTCTTGCCTAAACTCTGCAATGAAAATTTTCTGCATGGCGATCATCGTGTCACCTACAAGTCTTGAGTTCAAGATGCTTCAAGAAGGGTTGCCCTTATGCAACTAAAGATGGCGCATACAACCTAAAGACATGCTTTATTCCTTATATGAACATAGGTAGGTTTTCTACCTAGTCTCAAAAGGGTCTTATAGCTACTTAGTGACGATCTTTGTAAAGATAGTGTAGGGGCGTTTCAAGGAATAATTAAGGCATGTATACCCACCATTACCAAGCAGGCACTCAGATATGAGTTGAGTGTTTCACGCATCTAAACCCTGACCAATAGTAATCACTAGTTCCTAAAATAACTTAAAAGGTTGTATGTGCTTTCCAATAATTAAAGCATGTAATGTATGAAGCAATTCTATACAATGCATAAACAAATATGTATAGAAATTAAAGAGCATAAGCAATAAATAAAGGAAATGCATATGAAAAACACGCAAACCATCAAATAAAACACAATGATGAGACAAAAACAATGCTTGGTTAACAAGGTCCCAAGTAGAGTCGCCATTCTATAGCATATGCGGTGTCTTGACGATCGTCCACTCTAGAAAATTTGTATAGATTGATGTATAGTTTATTCTGGCAAAATATAAAGAGACAAAATTCTTGTCTCTTATTAGTAAAATATAGATTGGGAGTCACCACCTAGTGTTCTGATTACTAGAAACCCTAACTGGTCTCCCTAACTAGTCTCAGATATGTGGTACGGAGACTAGTTGTGTAAAAGAAAAGTATTAGCACCCCAAATACATCCTACCAAAGGTAAGCTACATTGTTTTAATGTATGATAAAATCTAAGGTTTTGGTTGTATTTTGTAATTGTTGCTTCATCTATGATCTAAGAAAAGCTCTCCTCTATAAAGAGATCTTTATTTTATCAGGTAAGAACCTAATTGTTTTATGTCGTAAAAAAATACCTTTTTAATTTAGGAAAAAGTTTTACTTATAAATTTGTAATCTCTCATAATAAAACAAAACAAAATAAAATTTGTATTGTTTTTGAAATTTTGGCCAATGTTCTCTTGACTTTAATAAATTGATTATTAAAATCAAAATAAATGCCAAAATATTTTTTGGTGTATACAAAACACAGTATGACTTTTAGCTTTGAGACAATTGGTCGTATGCACAAAAACTTTTTTTAAATTTTTTTTAAATGGAATGGGTCAACACCAGCCCATAATAGAAAAGACCAGCACCGGCCCAACATAAAAATAAAATGGGTAGCCACTGACACGACTAAAAGATTGATGTCTTCTCCCAAGTAAATGAGTGTCAAAGTAATAAATAACCCGACAAGACCGGGGTCGAACCATAGAGAGGTTAATTATACAAATTATAAATAACAATAATACAACAACAATAACAACAACGACAACAATAATAATAGTAATAACAATAATAATAATAATAACAATAATAGTAATAACAATAATAATAATAATAATAAAGAAAAATAAGAAGAAGAAGAAGAGAACTTTGAGATGGAATATTAATGTAAGGATTAAACAATGATAATAACAAATGTCAAGGTTAGAGGATCCACTAATGGTATGTCAAACAAGTATAGTATAAACTCTTATTATTCAATTGGAAACCACACACAAAGGAGGTTCCAATCAGATTATAGATTGTTAACATGATTACATTAGTCATCTCATTCGATTAATGCTAATACTTGTAAATCTCATCAAGCATTCATGATTATAACTTATGTTAACAACAAATCAAGTTCCTTTCATAGCTCAAGTGTCGGTTATACCATACAGTATGGGCTATGAAAGTGCCAAGCATTTGTTGTACCAAGTGTTATACAACATAAATCAAGATTAATCATTTAACAAGCAAAGTATTAAAGAGTAAACAAGATAACAAATATAAAACATGTTAGTATCAAACATTAAAGTCCATATTAAGTTTACATTATACTTATTCTTACACCATTAGTGTAACCTTTTCACCTTGACATAACTAACTTAGCTAGACATAATGAAAGAAAGCAAAATAGATAAACAAAATAAGAACATAAAAGTTAACTAAATATGACCCAATTCCCGAATAGTGTTCCGGTTTGGATCGCACTGACATCTCTTTTCTAAGTTTGGCCATCTCTTTATCCTTGCAATTTAAGTTCTTAAAGTCATCAATCAATCTTTTCATTTATGTGATAGGCCTGCATTTAAAATGAACATTTACCACAAATTAAAGGTATCTTATATTATTAGATATATTATTATAAAACATGTTTTAGTTAAGGAGTTATTGATACTTCAAGTGCAAAATGATGATATAAAACTTTGATAAAAATGCACTTTTAAGTATTAATCAGCCACCAACCCAACATAAAAATAAAATGGGTTGGCACCGGCCTTAAAAAAAATAGGTCAGCTGATTAGTACTTAAAAGTCTTGAAAACATGAAAGTTGTAGGAAATTATCTCAGCTTTCTTGTGTAAAAAATTATCTCAGCTTTCTTGTCTTAGCTCAGGTTGGAAGATAGTTTCAGACTTCTTTGTTGTTGCTATAATTT
>NW_011500840.1:4714-18404 GCF_000495115.2 Populus euphratica | reverse complement strand
TTTATAATTTGTACAATTAACCTCTCTGTGGTTCGACCCCGGTCTTACCGGGTTATTTATTACTTCGACACTCCTGCACTTGGGAGAAGACATCAAT
The DNA here is from genome assembly GCF_000495115.2 of Populus euphratica. Lineage (NCBI taxonomy): Eukaryota > Viridiplantae > Streptophyta > Magnoliopsida > Malpighiales > Salicaceae > Populus > Populus euphratica. The sequence continues at coordinate 18,307 of NW_011500840.1, read as the reverse complement.
CTTTTCGTCGTGTCATCAGCACCAGCCCAACATGAAAAATGGGCCAGGGCTGGCTCATTATACTATAATGGGTTGGTTACAGTGTATAACACAGTAACCAGCTAATTATCTTCATTTTGCCACAGAACGAGCTAACATTTTGCATGCAAAAGGAACATAAGGCATACGGGGTGGAGAAGGAGAAAAAGGAAGAAGAGAGAGGTAGGGGAATTGACCTTCGATGGTTGTTGTGGCGGCTCACAATGGTGCTCGCGGTAGCAGAGGTGATGGCGATGTTAATGGCAGCTCCTCTGTTTTTTCTTCTTCCTTTCTCCTTGTTTTTTTTTTCTTTCTTCCTTTTTAGGTCTTCTGTTTTGCTCCCTCTCTTCTATTCTCTCTCTTATCTCGGCCCCTCTTTTTTCACCTTTTCCTTTTCTCTTCCCTTCTCCTATTTTTATAGGCAAAAACAGAGGAGAGACATGGTTGGGGCAGTCACTGTGTTGCTGCCCTTCCAATGCCCCTTCAACACGTGGAAAATATGGGTTATGTCAGCGTCCTTTTAAAGTCATTGGGGGAAGGAAAGTTGGTGAGAAACACAGGAGAAAAGAAAATCTTCTTCCCTTATTCTCTACATGTCCAGGGGAAGAAGATGACATATGGTGTCGTTCAAAACAACACCATTTTAAGCTTTTTTTTTTGTTAACAGTACATGAAACGGTACCATTTTGGACAAAACGTGTCATTTCATTTAAAAGGAAAAGGTAGCAAAATGTGTTAAAGTTCACATTGGTTTTTAATTTGTAATTTGTTCAATCAAGTCCTGAATCACAATTTTAATTTAAAAATCAATGCAATTGCATCCCTATTGAGAATCAAATAGCAGCCCTGAAGTTGTCCGTCTTTTCAACTTTGGTCCTTGGTCTTGAAGTTATGTAATTTGACTCTGATTAATAAACTTCTAATTTGACTCTGATCTGATTTTAATTACAGCCTCTCTATTTATATGCCTTTTCTAGTTTGGTTCTTGGCTTCGAATTTCTTCAATTAAGTCCCTAATTGGCTATCAATCTTCAATATTTAGGCAATTAAACCCCTAATTTGACTAAATTAACTTTTAAAACTTATAATTTGACCATAGAATTTTAATTTCTTCCAATTAAAGCCCAAATTGACTCCAAAATCAATTTTTCTTGTAAACAACCTTTCCATAAATTTAATTAAACCTTCAATAAAATTTAATTGAGTCCATAAACATTTGATTTTGGGCTTTTCTTCCTTAAATTGAATTTTCTTTATTAAGAAGGCTCTTATTAGTTAATAAAATACTGCTAAATTGTAATCTTTATATTTTTGAACCTCCTCAACCAATTTTTAATTTTTTTGTATTTTATTATTTTTTGAAGAGAAAAAAATATGAATTAAGAAATAATCCAAAAATGGGATATAACAAGTATCTTATTAGACAATATATGGTCCTGTAAGGTTTTAACAAATATTATCGAAAATAATTTTTTTTTTAAGAAAACAAAACTTAGTTATCAAATTTAATATAATAAGAGACATGTTAATGATTTACAATCTAGTGAAGATCTTAAAGCCTAATCCATTAGATAAACCTTAAAGGATAGGATACAGGTTAGAAACAATGTTAGAATCACTGATCGTGTGTAAAATATAAATAAAAAAATATATAAATAATATATAAATTAATTAAGAATTCATCTTCACTGTAAAATTTAATTTTTTTCAATAAAATTCATACTCAACTATAAATTCAATACATACCAAAATACACACTAGATCCAATAAAACTTATAACATCCACGAGCCATTGCTCGTTTTATTACAATACATTCAACAACATTCATAGAGAGTTCCACCATGAGCTCAAAGTACGAATTCCACACCATTATTCATACAAAGACACTTGCTCACTAAATAATAAAATTACATAATCTTTTAAACTTAATGGAATTGTGTAGGCGTCATCATTCTCATAAATAAGATTTGTAACTCGAGTAAGGTTAATAAGATGTTGAAGGAGAAGCATTGGAGCATTAGTTGGCCTCATGCAATCTTCATTGATATCCTTCCACGCATTAGAGTTCATCCTTTGCGTCTCTTCAATTGCTTTCTTCTCCGATATATTATATTGTTTCATGTAGCATTCAACACCGGATGCACAGTCTCCTCTCTTTTGTTCATCCTTCAAATATATAAAAGATATTATAATTGTTAGAAAAGAAACTTCACATGACAAATTTCTTAACACAAGAAAATTGAGAAGAAAGACAAGAATAGTCATGAGTTGAAACTTGGTTCAATTTTTTTGATGCGCGAAAATAATGGAAAAATCTTGTAAATTATTAAGTATATCATAAGTTCAACTGGTACTTTTTCACTTGAAAGATAAAATTTGTAAATAATTTTCAAAATTGGTTCTTTGCTTATATAAGAAATGAGAATACAATTCTCGATGTAACTACTAATTTTTATTTTTAAGAATTCAGACATCGTACCTCGTGGCCCGCTATGTCATTCATCAAACGACCGATCATCATTGCAGCTTTCATAATTTTTGGACTACTTTTTAGCCATTCATACTCCTCCTCTCCTGCGACTTCTTCCATTCCAAGGAAGGATGCTGCCATAATCACCCCATAAGCACTTGTGGCTAATCCATTGCGCACATACTCATCGAATGTTGGGACATGGCATTTATCTGCCCACTCCGCCTCCGCATTGTAGCCTCTCACCAATTTTTTGAACTAATAGCATACAAATAAAACAAAGCTTGTGTGGTAAAACCCACCTATGCAACATGTCAATTAATATATATACAATAACTATATATTATTCTTGAAATAGTAATAGAATGCATAAGACTGGAAAAATATTCATACTTCCTCCTTCACATAATATGAGGCATAGGATCTTCCTTGCTTTCCCATATCATTCTCAGTTTCGTCGAAAAGATTCAGAATAGCTCCATAAAGAACTTTCATGTAATCGGCAGGTAGTTTATCAATATCATTCATGCTCCATCTGAAATTAAGACAGAAAATTCCATTTCCTTTCCTGAACATCTTTGTGTCGACTTCTTTGTTTATGAAAGATTTAGAAGAGAAAGACAGTCTACGAGGTAACAAGAAACAAACCTTTCAATTGCATTAGTAAAATGTTGTATTTCTTCAAAAGATGCATATGCATCATATGTATCATCTACCAGTGATACAATCTTTGTATATTTCGTGGCCATCATCCGAGAGAAAGCATATTGAGGCTCGAAATGGATTCCATTTGCCCAGAAATAGATCTCTACAATTCTATCTCTTGCATAAGGAAACTCCTCAGCAAAATTTAAATCATTCCACCACCTAAAATGTAAATAGCAACTGAGTAAAGAAATTCCAATAGAAACTTAGTGTGATATCTCTCCCTAACTTAAACAAAGAATTACCTCGAGAGAATGGATAGCTCTTGTTGATGTATTAACTGAACTCGATTGAAATCTATCTTGGCAAACTTGAGTACAGTATCATTGCGAGACTCATCTTCTTCGTAGAAAGAGATGTATTTTCTGGCCTCTATTCTTGGTACGCCTTTGTGAAAGGGACAGATCAAAGCATTCCTAATATGGTCTGCTAGACGTGGGTTTGATTGCATAGCCAAAGACTCCAGGTTTGCCTTTGTGAAAACTAGGGCATCATCCAGTATCTGTTCACCATGCACACTTAAAAACGAAGCTTCATACAAGCTCAGGATGCCTTTAACATCGTTGATGATTGATTTCTTAAACTCTCCATTGGTGTCCTTGTACTTGTTGAACACAACTGATTCACAAAAGCATGCTACACATTTTAGCCATTTTCAAAAGATGTTTGAGAATTATGAGAGATTATTTCTTGTAAGTGAAAGAAAGATTGACCAGAGTTTAAATTACTGCTAATTATGTATTCTCCAAAGTCAATTACAAGTTGTAAGAACAAATATACTGCATTCTTTTTTCGAGTCACATTACAGAAACAAAAATTGTCATTTCGGTGTACTTATAGGAAGAAGTAGTTTCAGGTATTAGTCTAAAGATTAAAACTTGTAAAATTACAAAGGAGGATAAACTTCTTTGGTTTAAACCAGCCTCTGTACTTCATTAAAGATTAATATTTCAAAGGCTATAAGTATGCACTCACCACAAGGCATTTTGAATCCATGCTGTCTCAATACTCGAAATAGAAGTGACAAAGTGTAGAGATCAAAGTCATGCTTCTCAAGAAGACGAGGGAGGTCATCAAAAATTTCTTTCAGGCTGTTTTCAATCTCGTCGGCAAAATGATATGACACACCAAACCGACATAACAGATTAATGAAGTCAATATGTTGCACTGGATCCTTTTTGGATGCCATCAGCATGTCCTTCATATTTTCCTTCAACTCTTCTACTTGTCGGCTGTATTACTCGAATTCCTGCAGTGAAATATTCAGTTAATATAAATTGATAGCTTTGAGTAATCCTTAACGTGTATTTTGTTTTTCTCTACTCTATTGATAATGTTTTGTCTTATACAATTTTACTCAATAAAAATTAAAGTCTCTGTTTAAAGTAGAAGTAATCAACGGCTAGACAAGAAGTATAACATATAAGAAGAATGGTAACAAAAGATACAAATGATTTTGTCCTTAAAAAGAGAGAGAGAAGTGATATATGGTTAAGAAAATTAAAAAAAAAAAACTTTGAAACATCAGATGATCATCATAGTGCAGAATTGGATGATATATAGATCCCGCTAATCTAAAAGCTTAGTTATATACAGTTTTTGAAACTTTTTTTTGTCTTTATACTTAAAATCATTTAAAAAAAAATCCACTGTTATACACACAGAAGAGAAGTAGTATCCCGTTTGTGGGAAGGAAAATAAAGCGAAGCTACAACCCCACAAGCTTGGTGGGAAATTTGCCTCTGGACGAGAATGGTTTTGTTGATTGATGTTTGCTGTTAAACGTGCTTGGGTTTCCATTTTCATGAAATAGAGACCAGTATGATGCTCGAGCACCTAAATCATCATCAAAGGAAGGCTATTTATAGGGAAATACATGACGATTTTTACTATACCTTTTCCCATTTCACCACAACAACTCTTCCATTGGTCAAAATAAAAATTCAAGGGTTAATAGAAGTGAGTGAAAGTTTACCTGCACATCCATACTAATATATATATATATATATATATATATATATATATATATATATGTTATAAATATTTTTTTAGTATGATTGAAAGACTAATAAATCATTATAAGTATGAAAATATTATCACTAAAACACATTATTAAAAAAAAAAAGGAAACACCTACGAAAAGAAAGTAGAACTACAGAAACTTTCTCATATTACCCAAGCACTTTTGTTTCAATATTACAAAAGATAAAAGACATTTTGCATTGGTTTTAAAACTTTGCAAGATCGATTGGTTTGTACATTTGAATTCTTTTCATGTGTTCTGCCTTGTATATCATTCATAAAACTATATAAAAGGCATTCCGTGTCAGAAAATTCCTTATAAACTATTTTATATAAATCACATGTTTTGAAAAGTCAACAAAACATCTTCAAAAAATCATAAAAAGAGTAAAAGATTGATTTAATTTTTTATTATTTAGCTTTATTGTAAATGATATCAGATATAATGAAAGATAATGATGTGATGATATAGAAGCTATACAAAGTAGCTGTGTGAATGAGCAATTCAACACACTTTATTGATAAATATTGTGTGCAATATATATTACCAGCGTGGAATTCAATTTTGGAAACAAATAAATAGTAATGTTAAAACTGTGTTATTCTAGTATACAACTGCAGATTTGACGTTCCAAATATAGCATTGATGGCAAAGTCTTTGCCATGATTTTCAGCTATTCCCTCTTTGTGTTGATTTGAGCAAATTTTTTATAAGTTTTACTGATATGCCCCTATAAGATTAAACTTCCATCAGCAAGACCAATCTTGTTACATAACACAGTCGTTCGTTTGGATAGTGGTTTTGTTAACAAATCAGCGAGTTAGTCTTGTGTATGTACATGTCTGACTTAAAGACTGCCTTGTTGAACCAAATCCCATACAAAATGGAGATCAATTTAAATATGTTTCATGCGCAAATGGTTCACTAGATTGAAGCTGAGGTGCGTGGCTCCAAGATTGTCACATAGCAGCAAAGGAGAGTCTTAGATTGGAAATGCAAGTTCTTTGAAAAGAGTGGACAACCAAATTGTATTTGAGGCTGCATTGGCTAGTGCCTAGTATTCAACCTCCATTGAGGATCATGCAATTGCTCTCTGTTTCTTGGATGTCCATGAAATGGTATTAGGTCCTAAAAAACTGATGTATGCAGATGTCGACATGCGGCCATCCACATTCCTACCCCAATCGGCATCAGAGTATGTGTGTAACACTGAAGGTCCAGCTTTGTGAATCTGAATAGCATAGAAAATGGTTTGTTTTAAGTATTATATAAGTCGTTTGTTGCTGTCCAATGAGTTGTAGTAGGCTTGTGCATAAATTAAGAGAGTTTTTTGACTGCGAATGATATATCTAGTCACGTTAAAGAGAGGTATTTAAGGCTGCCCATAAGATGATGAAATTCTATGCTATCCACAGCAACGGTGCCATCAACCAGTTGAAGTAACTATGATGTGGACATAGGCGTGGAGATATCTTTGGCACCACTCATGTTGCTATTAGTTAGAAGCTCATAAACATATTTATGTTGTGTAAGGAATAAGCTGGTCTTGGTGGGAATGACTTTAACACCCAAGAAGAAGTGAAGAGATCCCATGTCCTTAAGAGAAAACATGTCTCCTAACTACTGAATGAAGGTAGTCACAAGAGTGAGATTGTTCCTTGTTATGACAAGATCATCAATATAAACTAGTAACTAGTAGAGATTGGAGTCATTGTTGTAAATGAATAAAGAAGAGTCTACCATGGAGTTGTGGAATCACATATGAAGAATAGCAGTTTTGAGTGCTGTATACCAAACTCTAGTTGCTTGTTTAAGGCCATAGATGGCCTTGTTCAACCTGTAAACATGGTTAGTGATTAGTACTTCAAAGTGCATTTCTATCAAGGTTTTATATCATCATTTTGCACATAAAGTATCCATAACTCCTTAACTAAAGCATTTTTTTTAATAACATATCTAATAATATAATGTACATTTAATTTATGGTAAATGTTCATCTTAAATGCAGGCCTATCATATAAATGAAAGGATTGATTGATGAGTTTAAGTACTAAAATTGAAAGGATAAAGAGATGGCCAAACTTTGAAAAAAAAAATGCTAGTGCAGTTTAAACCAAAACACTATTCGGTAATTAGGTCATATCTAGAGCTACAAATCTCGAATTTAGGTCTGCATTATATGAATAAAAATGTAAGACATAGGCCTACAACTTTCATGGGACTTAAAAAAGCTATTTTCATGTCCAAATTGTAGCAATAATGAAAAAGTCTAAATCTGTCTTGTAGCCTAAACACTATTCAGCGTTTGGCCCATATCTAGAGTTCTAGAAGTCTAAATAACCTTTATTTTATTTTATTTTATGGAAAGTTAAGACAATTTCCTACAACTTTCATTTAGTTGTTCCAATTCTGACTTTATCAATGATGTTTTAGGTAGACATGAGGATAAGGATTGTCATCAAGCCAAGAGTTAGCCAGCCACTCATCAATTTGTCATTAAATCGATAGTTTCCAATTTTGGCCTATAAAAGGAGGCATTTGCCATGCATTTAGGCATCTTGGTGTTCAGATCAAGATCATGCTCTTCCTTTCTCTCTTTGTATTTTTTGTAATGTTTATGCTTTGCTTTCATTAATATCAAGTTTATGCCTTTCATTTCCTTTCCTTTACTTAGTTAACTTTTATGTTCTTATTTTGTTTATCTATTTTTCTTTCTTTCATTATGTCTAGCTAAGTTAGTTATGTCAAGGTGAAAAGGTTACACTAATGGTGTAAGAATAAGTATAGTGTAAACTTAATATGGACTTTAATGTTTGATACTAACATGTTTTATATTTGTTATCTTGTTCACTCTTTAATACTTTGCTTGTTAAATGATTAATCTTGATTTATGTTGTATAACACTTGGTAGGACAAATGCTTGGCAATTTCGTAGCCTATACTATATGGTATAACCGACACCTGAGCTATGAAAGGAACTTGATTTGTTGTTAACATAAGTTATAATCATGAATGCCTGACGAGATTTACAAGTATTAACATTAATCGAATAAGATAACTAATGTGATCATGTTAACAATTTATAATCTGATTGGATCCTCCTTTGTGTATGATTTTCAATTGAATAATAAGAGTTTATAAATACTTGTTTGACAAATCGTTAACCTTGACATTTGTTGTTATCATGTCTAATCTTTATATTGATCTTACATCTCAAAGTTCTTATCAACTTCTTCTTTTTTTATTTTTCTTCTTTATTATTAGTACTACTACTACTATTATTACTACTACTAGTATTATTATTGTTGTTGTTGTTGTTGTTGTTACTATTGTTGTTGTTTATAATTTATACAATTAATCTCCATATGATTCGACTCCGGTCTTGTCGGGTTATTTATTACTTTGACACTCCTTCACTTGGGAGAATACATTAATCTTTTGGTCATGTCAGTTAGGTTTTGACAAAATCTCTAAACCCCTAAGGCTACACCATGAAGAGAATTTCAGTAAGTGCGCTATTAATAGATGCATTATTGACATCCATTTGATTTAACTCCTAGACACCCATGACTACAATAGATAATACAACTCTTATAGTTGCTGGTTTTACTATAGGGCTGAACATTTCCTCATAATCAACCCCTGGTCGTTGATGGAAACCCTTAGCAACTAGGTAGGCTTTGAATCTATTAGCAGAGCCATCTGCATTCCTTTTTACCCAAAAGATCCACTTACAACCAACGGGTGCATAATTGGAAGGTATTAGCATTAGGTCCCATGTTCTATGATTCATTAGGGCAGTGAGTTCATTTGACATGGCCTTACATAAGTTGGTTCTATGGTCTGTGGAAAAGGGTGTCTGGTTACTATGTGAATTTGTTTAGGTTTGAAGATTTCGTTCATGGAGCATATGGTCATGGCATGTGTGTGAGGAGGAGGATTGGCGGGAGGGATAGGATTGAAAAAAGTGGAATGTGGGAAAGGAGAAGTTGAACTATGGTGCAGTTCAGTAGGGTGAAGAAGGGGGTATGGTTCCAAATTTAAAGAGGACTCAGGGGTGTTGAAATTACCTAGGTAGGATGCAATAATGGTAAGGGAGTCTTTCAGAGATAGTGACAAGGCTGGTGCTGTGGAGACCATTGGTGGTGGCACAATGGTCTACGAGGAACCAAAATACAGTGGAGTGACTTGATATATGGCGTGACTGGCCAGTTTGGATAGGATTTCTAAGGAGGTGTAGTGATATTGATTTTCATCAAACAACACATGACGAGAGATAAAGAATTTTTGTAAATAAGGATCAAAACATTTGTAGATATTTTGATAGATGAATAACCAAGAAAACTACATGCTTTAGATTTTGGTTGCATTTTATTTTAATTATAGGGTCATGTAAGGGGATAACAAATGCAGCCAAGTTTTTTAAATTTTAAATAACTTGGGGTTTGGTCAAAAAGAGCTTCAAAAGGTGATTTGTGTTTGTAGAAGTGGTGTAGGCTGTCAATTTATGAGGTAGGATGCTGTCTGAAAAGCATAGGGCCAGTATGAAAAATCAATATTTGCATCTTGAAGTAGTGTAAGGCTTGTTTTCACAATGTGACGGTGATGATGTTTGGTTGGGGGGTGTATGGAACAATGGTGTAGTGGGTTATGCCTTGATGTAAAAAATAAGATTTTAAAGCAATAAACTCACCTCTATTGTTAGAGTAGAGTGTTTTGATTGGTTTTTAAAAACAGGTGTCAATAAACTTTTTGAACTATGGAAAAATATTAGAGACACTGGATTTAGTTGCCATTGGATAGAACCAAATGTATTTTGTATAGTGATCCATAAAAATAAGATAGTATCGTGAACCATCAATTCGAGTATAACTAGTTGGACCCTATCCATCCGTGTAAATAAGTTCAAGGGGTGCATGGCTTTGAAGACTGGTCTCACAAAAGGGTTGTTAATGTGTTTTATTAATATAACAAGAATGACATGAAGATACAAAATGTTTTTGCGATAAAATGGGAAGAGAAAAATTCTTAACAAAATGATGAACAATTTTAAGAGAAGGATGCCTAAGATGCTTGTGCCATCCATCAATAGAATTCTGTTCATGCACATTAGCAACTTTTTGGGGCATCATCATTGAATTTGAAAAAGATGTAGATGTTATTGTTACACACTCTTTTTAGTAAAATCACCCCCGTGGTCACATCCTTCACCAAAAAATGAAAAGGATGAAGTTCAACAAAAACATTATTTTGTTTGGTGAAGTGATGAACAAAAATTAAATTTTTGCCAAGATTTGGAATATAGCGGGTTTTATGGAGTGTAAAGTTTCGGTGGGTAGACTGTAAATTCCAAGAACCAATATGTGAGACTACTAAACTTGAACCATCACCGAGTATTACTTCATCAGTTCCATCATATTTGGAATGAACAGATAAATTGGAAAGATCACCCATGATATTATGTGAAGCAGCCGAATCAAGTACCCAATTGTTGTTCTTCTCGGTAAAGGTTGTGGTATAATTGACAAATACATTCTATGGATGAAACTGAGGACAAGACTTTGCAATATGACCAAATTGGTCATAGATTTGGCATTTAGGCTGATAGCATCGATTGAAATCATTGGTTCTACCATAATTAAAATGACATACATCATGTTGAGCGCCACTAAAGTTGCTGCCTGTGCTGGGACCATGAGACCCCCGGGGGTTGTCATTTGGTTTGAGGGACCACTGTTGACTTCCTCTATAATTAGAAGGCTTTGTTTTTGTGTAGCTGGCGGAAGATACTAGGTGTTGTGTTGCTGTTTCCAAGCACCTCAGATATGCCTTATATCCCACCAAATGATGATTGAAATTGTTGGTTCTGCCAGAATTAAAACAATGTCCATCACGTTGAGAGCCATTAAAGTTGTTGCATGTGTTGTGACCATAAGACCCTCGAGGGTTGTCAATTGGTTTGAGGGACCACTGTTGACTCCCTCTATAATTAGAAGGCTTCGTCTTTGTGTATTTGGTGGAAGATACTAGATGCAGCGTAGCTATTTCCAAGCACCTCAGATATGCCTCATGTCCCACCAGCAAATCATGCAGCTCTTTAAATGTCAGTGGTGATTCTTGGGCTCAAATAGGTGCTATAATCTCTTGAAATTCTAAACCTAAACCATTTAATACATAAAGTGTTAGGTCATCATCTAAAATTGAGTGATCAATAATGGCTATTTCATCAGCCAAGGTCTTCACAACATGGAGGTATTCTGTAATTGACTGGTGTCCATGCTGGATTAAGGTGAGTTCCTCCTTTAATTGTATAGCACAAGTTCTTGATTGGCTAGTGACACAATCAAAAGATTGATGTCTTCTCCCAAGTATAGGAATGTTGAAGTAATAAATAACCCAGCAAGACCAGGATCGAACCACAAGGAGGTTAATTGTATAAATTATAGATAATAATAATAATACAACAACAATAACAATAATAATAATATCAACAACAATAACAATAATAATAGCAATAGTAGTAGTAAAGAAAAAGAAGGGATTTTTTTCTTTTTTTTTTGTTTTTTTAAATATATATACATGTAACTTAAAACACAATGCATCTTTAACCTATGTAACGAGCTTTTGGCTAATAACTCCCAAACCAGTTGGTCTTAGGGCATTAGGTGTTGAGAAACCCCTACAAGCTTAGTAACTTAGGTTGCAAATAGTGATATGTAGATAGTGCAATGTTTAATTCCCTTAAACTTTTCTCCTCAACCCATGTAACAAGCGTTGGGCCAATAGCTCCCAAGTCAGATAACTTTAAGGTATTAGGTGTTAAAACACCCATTCGGGCTTAATTGCTTAGGTTAGGGAGGCTATGAAACCAAACTTATCTATATTTTTATTGTTATTATTTTTTTTGTTTTTTCTCAAATTATATACTATCTTTTTCCCTTAGTTGTTACTTTTAACAAAAGAACATAAATAATGTAATAATCCAATATGCAACCCACAATCATATGTTAAAGTGTGTGTGTGAAAATTAAGGTTTAAGAATACATGTTAAATAAGTATATGAGCAGAATTAAGTGGTAACAATACGAGAGTTTGTAAACCTGAATATTTCAGGAAGTATTATAATAGACCTTGTTAAGAATGGTTACTAAGATGCGTCTAAAAAGTAACTTTAACAAAAGAACTCCTTTACTCTACCATCCTAATAACAACAAATTTGCATATGCTTTATGAAATGAAAAACACAGTTAGTTAATTTTTTTTTTTGTCAACTACTAAGGTAGAAAGATATAGTACATAAGACATCACCTAAAATAACAAACACTAACAAACCTGAAACACACTTAAACAAATATAAGAAACAACAAAACACAATAATAAAAGCAAAAGACACAAAGATTCACAAATGAAGACTCAAATCTAATCTAAGCTTTTTACGGTTTTCCTTAAATGACCAATTTATAGGACTTATGGAGGGATCAATTACAGGAATGAAAGATTGTAGTTGGTCAATCAATTGTTTAGCAGTAATAGCAAAGATTATGAATTGTCATGCAGAAGATCATGCTTTTTATGAAAATGAGACTCTAAATCATGAATTGCATAATGCACATCTCTACTTGAAGCGTCTTAAGAGTTAATAGAAGATTATTTAAGGACTCCTTACTCAGGCCATCCTTAATGAACTATATTTTATCTTAATAATTTATAGATACCATTCCTAAAGAACGACATTATGCATTACAAGTCCATCTGGCACATCGATGACAAACTTTCAGTTGTTTTGCTTGACATTTGTTGGCAAAAGTGTTTTTACCTGTTCCAAGCATGTGTGAAATGATGGAATTAGAGGACTCACCTGATAATCGGACCTTTGCTTTAATCAACCAACAAATATCTTCAGGAATTCCATGATTCATTAACAACCTCAATCTTGCACATCTAGTACGATAAATTTTTGTAATCGCATTCTAAGGTAAAGTGGGAAAATATTTTTTCAATTTTTCAAGATTAGTGTCCATTTTCAAATGAGAATTGGAAGAGAGATTAAAAGAATTGCATAAATATATACACAAATATCAGTTATTATGGGAAATGAAAGAACCGACTTAAGTCACGAAGTACTGTTATCCTCCATTTGACCGTGATGAGAGAAACTAGCAAAAATCACTAAAAAAGAAACACAAAAACAACGTGATAAGAAAATCAATCTTTATATATATGATTACCCAATTCAATAGAGTCATTTTCAATTCTTTAATTCTTGCCTTATAAATTCTTAAATTTTCATATGCATTATTTCTTATTTTCTCAAGCTCATTTATTTGTAATTTTCGCAGTTGACTAGCATCATCAAGATTTGAATTGAAAGCTTTA
>NW_011500840.1:0-4090 GCF_000495115.2 Populus euphratica | reverse complement strand
AACATAATCTATTGTGACTAATATGTACAAGAAACCAAATGATGGAGGAAATTGACCCATGAAATCTATACCCCAACAGTCAAAGATCTCAATGACAATAATAGGATTTAAAGGCATCATGTGATGTTTTGAAATAGATCCCAACTTTTAATAATTTTCACAAGTCTTGCAGAATGCATATGAGTCCTTAAACATAATGGGCTAGTAAAATCTACTTTGTAAGATTTTTGTAGTTGTCTTTCTTGATGAGAAATGACCCCTACATGCCTTAGAATGAAAACATTTAATGACACTAATTACCTCATTGTCGGGAATGCATCTTTGAAATATTTGATTAGAACAATATTTGAATAAATATGGGTCATCCCAATAAAAGTGCTTCACTTCATTCAAGAACTATCTTTTATCTTGGGTACTATAATGAGTTGGCAATTGTCCTAAAACAAGAAAATTGATAATATTAGCAAACCAAGGTATTGTAGAGACATAAAGTAATGATTCATCTAGAATGTAGTTATCGATTGATGTGATGTTAATTTTTGAATCTATTGTCAATCTTGACAAATGATCTGCGACAACATTTTTGGTGCCTTTCTTATCTTTGATTATGATATCAAATTCTTAAAGTAACAAAATCCACCATATTAATCTAGCCTTCAAATCTTTCTTAGAAAGAAGATATTCCAATGATGCATGATTGCAAATAACAACAATAGGTGAGCCAACAAGATAAGACCTGAATTTTTCACATGCAAATACTACTACAAGTAATTCTTTTTCAGTGGTGGTGTAATTCATTTGAGCACTATTTAAAGTTTTACTTGCATAGTAAATCACATAGGGTTTTTTTTCTTTTCTTTGTCCCAAAATAGCACCTACAACATAATCACTAGCATCACACATTATTTCAAAAGGTAATGACCAATCTAGAGGTTAAATGATAGGAGCGCAAGTAAACAAGTTTTTAAATTTAACAAAGGCTTCTTCACAATGTTTAGTGTATTCAAAAATATTATCTTTTGTTAGAAGGTTATTTAAGTGCTTAGATATTACACTAAAATCTTTGATGAACATTCTATAAAAACCAGCATGTCCTAAGAATGATCTAACATCTTTAATAGATTTTGGTGCTGGCAAGTTAGCAATTAATTCAATTTTACATTTGTCAACCTCAATTTCTTTTGGTGAAACAATGTGACCAAGTGCAATGCCGTTTGTTACTATAAAGTGACATTTTTTCCAATTTAGTACTAGATTCTTCTCTTCACTCCTGCTCAAAACCTTTTCTAAGTTAGTCAAACAATCATCAAATGAACCACCAAAAATAGAATAATTGATTAGTACTTAAAAGTGCATTTTTATCATGGTTTTATATCATCATTTTGCACTTGAAGTATCAATAACTCCTTAACCAAAGCATGTTTTATAATAATATATCTAATAATATAAGATACCTTTAATTTATGGTAAATGTTCATTTTAAATGCAGGCCTATCACATAAATGAAAGGATTGATTGATGACTTTAAGAACTTAAATTAAAAGGACAGAGATGGCTAAACTTAGAAAAGAGATGTCGGTGCAATCCAAACCAGAACACTGTTAGGTAATTGGGTCATATTTGAAGCTGTAGATCTTAGATTTTGATCTACTTTATATGGATGGAAAGGTAAGACATAGGCCTACAACTTTCATATGGAGCCCAAGATCTAAAAAGGCCAATTTCAAGTCCAAATTGTAGCAACAACAAAGAAGCCCGAATCTGTCTTCCAGCCCGAGCACTTTTCAGTATTTGGCCCATATCTGGAGTTCTAAAAGTCCAAATGAGCTGAATTTTTTACACAAGCAAGTTGAGACAATTTCCTACAACTTTCATTCAAGTGGCTCCAATTTTTATGTTATTAATGATGTTTTGGGCAGACAAGAGAAGATAAGGATTATCACCAAGTCAAGAGTTGGCCACCTACTCATTAATTAGTCATCAAATCAATAGTTCCCAATTTTAGCCTATAAAAGGAGGCATTTACCATGCATTTAGGCATATTGGTTTCCAGATCAAGATCATGCTCTTGCTTTCTCTCTTTGTATTTTTTGTAATGTTTATGCTTTGCTTTCATTAATATCAAGTTTATGCCTTTCATTTCCTTTCCTTTACTTAGTTAACTCTTATCTTATTTATGTTCTTATTTTGTTTATTTATTTTTCTTTCTTTTATAATGTTTAGCTAAGTTTATTATGTCAAGGTGAAAAGGTTACACTAGTGGTGTAAGAATAAGTATAGTGTAAACTTAATATGGACTTTAATGTTTGATACTAACATGTTTTATATTTGTTATCTTGTTCACTCTTTAATACTTTGCTTGTTAAATGACTACTCTTGATTTATATTGTATAACACTTGGCACAACAAATGCTTGGCAATTTCATAGCCCATATTGTATGAGATAACCGACACCTGAGCTATGAAAGGAACTTGATTTGTTGTTAACATGAGTTATAATCATGAATGCTTGACGAGAGTTACAAGTATTAGCATTGATCGAATAAGATGACTAATGTAATCATGTTAACAATCTATAATCAGATTGGAACCTCCTTTGTGTATGGTTTCCAATTGAATAATAAGAGTTTATACTATACTTGTTTGACATACCATTAGTGGATATCCTCTAATCTTGACATTTGTTATTATCATTGTTTAATTCTTACATTAATATTCCATCTCAAAGTTCTCATCATCATCTTCTTCTTCTTCTCCTTCTTTTTCTTTATTATTATTATTATTATTATTATTATTATTATTACTACTACTACTATTAGTACTATTATTATTATTCTTGTTGTTGTTGTTGTTGTTGTTGTTGTTGTTGTTGTTGTTATTGTTATTATTATTGTTGTTGTTGTTGTTGTTGTTGTTGTTGTTGTTATTATTGTTGTTGTATTGTTGTTATTTATAATTTGTACAATTAACCTCCTTGTGGTTCGACCCCGGTCTTGCCGGGTTATTTATTACTTCGACACTCCTCCAATTGGGAGAAGACATCAATCTTTTAGTTGTGTCAAGTTTTTGGCGTTGTTGCCAGGGACGTAAGTTTTGTATAAATTATAGTATTTATTTTATTTTCTCTTTTCACTTTTGTTGTATATAACTTTGTTACTTGTCTCTTATTTTTTCTTCTTTTGTTTTCTTCTTTCTTTTATTTTATTTCTACACATGTATGAAAGTGTGGTTACGTACATTAAGTGGTAGACTTTGTAGGGTATCCTCATCATTTTCAGCAAATATGACTGAAGAAAATAATCAATCACTTCATAATGAGAATAATGAGAATAACCATGCTAGAACACTTAGAGACCACATGAATCCCACAAGAACAAGTGCGCCATCATACATAGTTTTTCCTCTTGATGCATCTCATTTTAATTTTAAGCTAGACATTATTCAACTTTTACCTTCTTTTGAGGAAGTTTGTAACACATATAATGATTCAAATTGTAGCATGAACACCATCAGATTAAAGCTTTTTCCTTTTTCATTAAAAGATAAAGCTAAAACATGGCTACAAAATTTGAGACTAGGATCCATTCATGCTTGGATTGAAATGCAACAACAATTTTTAAAGAACTTTTTTCCATCTCACAGAACAAACTCTTTCAAAAGACAAATCACCACTTTCACTCAAAAACCAGGAGAAACATTTTACCAATGTTGGGATAGGTATCGAGACTTGCTTATTACTTGCCCTCATCCTGATTTTGAAACATGGAGATTGGTTTCACATTTTTATGAAGGGTTAACACCTAGAGATAGGCAAATGGTTGAATTGGTGTGCAATGGAACTTTTGAAGATAAAGTCCTAGATGAAGCAATGGAGTATGCTTGACCGCATTTTATGATCGGCTTGTTTTAACTCGCAAGTGCACGAGTGTGTGATGTAGCAATTAACTCGGTAAAATCAAGGTCATATCCACAAAGAGTTAGATCTGGAAATTAAGCTAGGTAAAAAAAAAAAAAACTCAAGAGAAAGTAAATTAACAATAACTTGGTTGAAAATAATTGATGGATTTGTTTTCAAAGATGAAAAAGTGTA
>NW_011499981.1:623508-652956 GCF_000495115.2 Populus euphratica | reverse complement strand
ACTTGTTAAAATATTGTTTGTCTTCGCGGGTTTGCTGTGTTTCAAACTATGTTTGAGTCAAAAAGCGCAACTTTTTAGCTTGAAACACAGTTTTGCTCGCGTAGATAAACCGGCGTTCGCATTTAAAAAAAATCTAGCATTTAGGCCAACACATCATGTTGCTGGTTACAAGTCATGCTAGTACTAGTAGATAAGCGCAAAGAGGAAAGACCACTCGCAATATCCTTTATTTGAAAGCTGGAACACCAGCGATACAGTGAGTCCACTGTCAAAGCGACAGAGCCTTCAACTTCTATAGGTGCAAGCTCATCTAGAGAGGGAGAATACCTGAACAAAAACAACCATGCTTGCAACAGCAAACCCTTTATTTTCTTCTTCAAACTCTTCCTTTCTCTTGCAAGTAACAAACCCATCACCAATAAAGCTTAAATCTTTAGCTACTCCATTCACAACTTTCTCTCCCCATGGAATGTTGACTCTAGCAAACTTTGCTAAAGGTTCAAGATTCTTAGCCCCTGTGGGTTTTCCACTGACTAAACACCTTCTAGTCCAGAGCAGCTGTCTGGAATTGCCTTCGATTTTGCAGAGTGAATTTAGTGAGCAGTTTTCACTCTCAGAGACCTTTTGTCAAACATGTTATGCATAATGCTTAGTTACACATTTCCATGTAGCTTATTGTTTCTTTTTGTTTCAGGTTTGATTTATTCGTTCTTTTCAGAAATGGGTTTCAATGAGAAAGAAACTGGGTTGCTGTTAGAGCAGAACCCAGCTCTAAAGTCTGCATCTTTTGACTCCATACGAGCCCATGTTTTACTCTTAGAGTCTGTTGGAATCAAAGGCGTTGAACTATATCACTTGATTGATAAGTCTCCGGATGTTTTAACAGCGAAGGAAATTGATCCATTGATACATTTTGTGCTTAATGATTTAGAAGGAAAGGTCGAGCCAGCACAACTTAGGCGCCTTTTGATTGCCACTGTGCCAAGGTTCTTGGCTGGTTTTGATGAAAAGGTTAAGCTGTTGATTAAACGTGGAATTCCTCAAGAAAAGATTGTTCATGTTCTCAACAATGTGAATTTGACCAAGGCTTTGAGCCTTAAGTCTATTGAAGAAATTGAGAAGACTGTTACTTACTTGAGTCGTTTTGGTGGGGTTGACATAATCGTTAGGCGGCCAATGATACTGAATTTTGATTTGGATACTCAGTTGATTCCTAGAGTAGAGTTGCTTAAGGAGATTAGTGGTGGAGATGAGGATGCCACGGGGATTGTGTTGCATAAACTCCCTGCCATTTTAAGTTACAGTGTGAAGCATACGGGGGGCCATGTTGAGTTGTTGAGATCTTTTGCTGGCCTAACTGATCCACAAATATTCAAGATTTTTTCTGTGTTTCCAAATGTGGTTAGTGCCAGCAAGGAGAGGAAGTTGCGTCCGAGAATAGAGTTTCTCAAGCAATGTGGGTTGAGTTCTAACGAGATATTCAAGTTCTTGACTAAAGCCCCTGTATTTCTTGGCCTGTCCTTTGAAGATAACCTCGTGCATAAACTTGTTGTTTTGGTGAAGATAGGGTATGAAAATGGAACCAAGGAATTGGCTGCGGCAATGGGAGCTGCATCAAGGACAAGCTGTGAGAATTTGCAAAATGTGATTGGGCTATTCTTGAGCTATGGTCTTACTTATGCAGATATTCTTGCCATGAGCAAGAAGCACCCTCAGATTCTACAGTACAAATGTGGTGCTTTGGAGGAGAAGTTGGAATTCTTGATTGAAGAAATGGGTCGTGAAGTCAGAGAGCTTTTGTCTTTTCCTGCATTTCTTGGTTACAACCTTGATGAGAGGATTAAACATAGGTATGAAGTAAAGAAGTTGACTATAGGGGAAGGGATGTCCATCAATAAGCTCTTGAGTGTCTCAGATGATAGATTTCTAAATCAGAAGCAAAAGAAAAAACCTGTTCCCAAAGGACAATCGGAACGAATGATGAAGGTTGGATGAGCATGCAAGTGCCTTCAGGTATGGCACTTTTTTTTTTATCATGTCAGCACACTCAGTCGCACTACCATTTTTATTGGGAAGGAAAAAGGCTTTCCTTAAGTTATCTCCAACCAATTTTGAAGTAAAGAGTTCTTGCTGATCTCAGGAAGCAGAGGATGCGCTTTGGTTGGAAAAGAAAGGAGCAAAGTGTAGGAAGTTTCCTCTACAATAAGATTTGTTCAAACCTATAAATATTGTTCAAATGGATTTCAATTTTGTATATTTTTTTTCTGGTGAGCCATTGTAGCAATCATTGTAGCAGTTCTAACCTTCATGAAATTGTATTCATGTTGATGTTTTTTTGTTAGGGCTCTCGTTGAACGCAAAACGTGATCAAATAGAATGCCTTGAATTTCTGTATTCTGAAATCTTGAACT
The DNA here is from genome assembly GCF_000495115.2 of Populus euphratica. Classification (NCBI taxonomy): domain Eukaryota; kingdom Viridiplantae; phylum Streptophyta; class Magnoliopsida; order Malpighiales; family Salicaceae; genus Populus; species Populus euphratica. Next base: position 650,545 of record NW_011499981.1, on the reverse strand, counting down.
ATATCGCTAACTGCTATATTAGTTCTATTGACCTTGCCTGCTTTTCCTCTATGCTCTATTGGTATGCCTTAACAGGTCTCTCATTTGAAAGCTACTATCTATATACCTGCAGTATTGACTTCTGATCCGTACAGACTAACATACATCAAGGGACTCAAAGAAGTTGGTTGATCCAGTTCATTTTGCAGAAAGGCATCATGACCTCAAATTATGTAGCAAAGTTGGCCTCCTTTCTGACAAGGTTATAGCAGATTATACTAGATACTCCTGTGACATATACTCTGCCATCTCCCCAGCTTACCATGCATTCAATACCCACCCTGATGGTAAAGCCTTGTATTCTGGATGTGAATCTTCAGTCCACGGAGTCATAACTGTCATCACAAATTCTGGAGCTGTTTATCCAAATGTGTGGCCATAGTTTAACCTCTGCTCGGCACTGCCATAGCAGTAAGTCCTGATTTGCTGATCTTCAACTCTGTGATCATAATCTTTTTAACGTCATCATCATGTTTTCTACTGCTCACAAATTAATACAGCTTGGGAGACTGACTGGCTCAGATGGGCACAATTTAAGAAGTCCAACATAAATCGAGAAGTGAGATTGCAGAACCTTTTGCGTGAAGAGCGGAATAAAATGATCTGGATAGGCCAGAAGTCCAACATCTGCAGACTCACTAAATAGAGCATGGATGGAAGATGTCAGTGGACAAGAATATCAGATGTAGAAAGCAACATATTGATCTGTACATGTGCAATTGAAAACTCTTATCTATCATTCTAGTTGCAGTAATCCAGAACTACAGTTGCCTGTATCTTGTAGTAGGCTTGTTCCCTTCCTCTTATTTTGGTTTGTAGCTGTGCTTGGCTCCTGTTTTTGTCCTTTATAAATCAAATATATCCGTTGGTTAAAAAGAAAGGTTCGAGCCCGAAGGTCAAGAAAGGGAAGTTAGAAACCAAATATAAAATACAATGTCTATTTATATTCACTATCTAAATTAGGGTTAATCATTCCATCACATTTTCGTTACAAACATATAATATTCACTGTAACAACAAAAAAATCTATGACGACGTTATGATATGCAGCAAAAAAAAATCTCATTATAGGCAATCATATTAATAAAGGGGATCAATGTAGCTAGCTGATCCTTTTTTTTTTTTCGTAGGCAGCATGGTAAACAAGGTTATAGCAGATTTATGCACAGCATAGATAATGAGTCCTTAAAACTCATCGTGAACATCACTTTCAGCAAGAAAGTGTTCCTCTGCTCATAAAGGTAAATGCAAGTCGGAGCCCAAACTTGGTCAGATGGGGCACAAGCATGGAGTGGGGAAGTTCAATATCAACGAGAAGCAAGATTGCAGAACGTTTTGTTTAATGAGCGGAGTTTAATGACCTTGATAGGCCAGCAAATCCAACATCTGTAAACTCAGCTAAGTCAGCTGTGCAGCAGTTTCGGATTCCATTTAGCTAGCTCGTGTTAACGTCCAGAGAGAGAATTCGCTAGAAATTTGGAAAGCCAGACATGGCTGCACGCAAAGTATGTTCATCAAGCAGAATGTAATGAGAAAAATAGAATTTCTAACGACACAAGGCAGTGAAAATCCATGGGAAAGAGGAACTGGTTAAGACCCACCACCTCATCATGGAAACAATACTTTTTATCAAACCAATTTCCATATAAACTGCTTGCTCACTACATGGAATCTCATTAAACTGATAACCAATAAAATCATGTCAGGAAAATAGCATTTTGTACCGATGAGTCACTGAAACATCAAAATGGATCTTGGGCTTTCCACGGCTGCAAATGGACTGAGATGTTTGGACTTGAATGTTGGACTTTCATGGTTGAAAAAGATTTGGTTTGATTTCTCTGTCGCACCTGCCTGTAAGATCAAGGGACCCTTAAACTAGCATAATGGGAGAGTAATGAGCAGAGGAGGGAAAATTTAGAGTAAGAAGTGGTGTCTCTGTATTTTTTAATGCATGTTGTGTGGGAGGTTTTGAGGTATTTATATACCCTAATAACTGAGACCATGTGATTTTTTAAAGGTTCTGAGGTGTTTATATACCCTAATAACTGAGACCATGTGATTTTTTAAAGGAATTTGATGAGAAGTGAGGTTGGCATTGGGAATTATCTTTCTAGCCATTGAAAATAACAACTAGCTGCGTAGATCTACCGAGAACAAGAGTTGTTGGCGTAGGGGTGGGTATCTAGAAAAAATATTCCTTTTCCTTTGATATGTCAGCTAATAAAGTGAGATAATTTGTGAAAACTTTGTACGCTCTGAAAGAACATTCCTTTTTCAAGAGGTTAGGAAATCACCCTGTCGTTTGGACCTCGCCTAAACAGCAGGGGATGTTTTTTTCCCTCACTATCATGTTAAAACAACATTACCAATGAATTTTTTTTTTATTGAGCCTGGTTATTGAGCTACATAACCTTCATGTTCAGCTTATTCTGAAGGGGATTTGATTTAGCCATTAACAAAACCTAGTTTGTTTATGAAATTTAAAGCCAGAGTATACTTTTTACAAGTAAAATAATTTTCTCCATTCAAGAATTTTAAAATAAAAATCAAACCCAGATGATTTTAATGATGAGTATAATAAAAATTTGAAAGATTTGCCTTTAAAAAGTTTGTGAAAATCTCTGGTTTTGGTGTGCCAGGATCAGCAATTTTCTTGCCAATGGTACATCAACGTGATTAGAGTGCGGCAATGAGAAAAGATCTTAGTCCTGTTTTGATACTATAAAAAGATGAAAGAGAGATTGAATTGCTAGAATACATTATTATTGCTGATATCATGCATTTATATAGGGAGATTTCTGAACATTCTTACAAGTTAGGAATTAGTTATTACATTATAGGTTGTTTAACACGTCAAAGAATCATCTCAATCTAATAATTTAAATTATTAGGTAAGGTCTCAAGATATGATTTATATTATTCTTTAATACACTCCCTTAAGTGAAAACTCTTTAAACTTGAAACGTGAATAGACCCACATTACTTTATACTTATTTTTTATCAAATAAATAAAAATAGTAAGATTTGAACTCGTGACCGGTTAATTATCAAGACTCTGATACCATATCAAAAACTCATCTTGATCCAATAACTTAAGCTATTAAATAAAATTTCAAAATATAATTTATATTATTTTCTAATAAAGCATATCTTGCCTAATGTACACTTATTTTCTGTTTGGAAGATATGAATTTCCTAAGAAGCTGCTTGCTTGCATGCAGTGGATGGCCTAGCTGAAACCCCGAGCTTTGTTATAATGATTCAAGTTTCTGTCTGCAAACTGTGTGCTTTTGTTTATAATATTAGAGTCGTGTTATTCTCTTATCATGTAGTTTTTTGCTCAATACAGGCTTCAGTCGAGTGAAAATGGAGTTCTAGAGCAATGAATCTATTGCACAGAGTCAGTTCCTTTTGATTCTCCAGAACCTGCATATTGCCAATTAATGCTCTAACACCACTGACAAAACTGTCCAGAACCACAAAATGGCAAGGTGTGCTGTTTCCATGCAGGTTTGCCCAGCTATCCCTCCATGGTCTTGCTAGTGTTGTTGCAGACGGGCTTCCAAATTGCCACCTGAGACTCCTTTACAATGCCTGGTTATCCTTCAGATTTCAAGTATTTGACAGAATCTTCTGTCAAAGAAATCCCCACGAAACCCTTGTGTCCCTTTTGTGGGATACTGCTCCAGAGATCACAGCCAGATTTTCTACTCTCAGCATCACCAGCTTAAGCTTTCATTCATCTCTATATTTATGTTGCCATACTTGGTGAGGGTTTATATATAAATATCATTCTAGAAGAGCAGAAAGCTAATGGAACTCCGAGGAATTAGATTTACCCGGACTCGGAAGAAATCTGAAGAATAGTGAACAGTTCATTGTACAGTAAGAAGAAGAATAGGAAGTCAACATGAGGGATACGGAAGAAATTTTGAGGCTAACAATTTGGTGAGGTATAGTATCATGGTGTATATTTTGGAAATGGTCAAGTATACTGTATTGTATTATTGACAGAATATGCCAAGAATGTGCAGCTTGATTTTTTTCCTGGTTTGTCCTGACTGATAAGCTTTCCATCCATCTGGTAACTTGAATGCAGGAGCTGGAAAAACTGACGTGATCAAGAGGTTCTTAAGCTTTGACCCAATGTTCAAGAAATGTTCAGCAATTTCATGGACGTGGGGCTAAAAACTCTGCAAAACACCCCCCAAAAAAAAGAAATTGCTGACCACAAAGCTCCAATCTACAAGACAAGCAAATCACGCACCACCTCGCACGCAGCCATGTGGAATATATATGGCTAATGACTCATTCTCGGCCATTTTTTGAATTCTCGAGTCCCAAGGACAATCATTTTTAGAATTACTCGTGTCATGCAGCCCTCGGAACATCTTGTGTGGTCTGCAAGTTTCCAGTCAACATCAATTTCCAACATTAAAATAGCAAATGTATATATATATATATATATATATATACAGCCACACACGGGGGCTGTATAAGGTCAAAATCGTGTTTTGAAAATAGAAACTATCCGAGTGTTGCCCGAGTCTTATTCGGATTTTGTACAAGGTCAAAGAATTTTCATTCAAGCAAAGCAGCAAAATCTTTGGTCTGAAACTTGACATTCCATGTTGAAAATAAAGCTGTTCAAACCACCCAAGCTTGTGCTTCTCTCTGTTGCTCATGATTTCTTATTTTTCTTTTTATATAAAAAAAATCATGCCTTGATTTTCATATGTTTTTATCTTATTTCCGTAAAAAATAAATAAAACAAAATTCAAGTGTAATTCAAACTCAAAACTTAGCACATACAAGCACTCATGAAACCAATTCATACAATAGACTATTTTTATGACACATTTGCATGTTAGAACAAATCAATCAACAATATGAGATGTTAGAGATTTGCTACTTTTAAGTTTTTTTTGTAATTAATGTAAGTATTGGGGCTAACTTGTATATATCTTGATTAATTTTATAGATCCTAAATTAATAACCATATAAATCTTTAATGGTCTTGAAATTTGTAAAACTTAAACCGATAACTTATAAAAAACAAATCTAAAAACTGATTAGTTAAGTTACATTCTCTCAAAGTTTGTTTTAAGTATTTGTAGTTATATATTTGATAATAATACAGCGCAAAGTGCATTTGTAAATTATTATTTTACGTGAAAAATATTTAAAAAAAAAATTAATATTATTTTCAAGTACAATATAATTAAAAAAGGTAAATTAAACCACAAAAACAAACCTGTTCTTGAAGCTATCCTGCATTGATCATTGATTACTTCATCTTCCTAATATCTGGAGAGCATGTTAGCAGTGTGCCAGGTATGCTTTCAAGGGAAAGGGACAAATGAAATATGAGAGTGATGCCCATCTAATTATTTTTTTTTTTAATTCTATAGTAGAATTGATGTGTACTGGTTGCACGTGGCGAGTATGGTTAGGTTAAATATGATTAGAGTTCCTTCTAAAGCAATAATAATTAATAACTTCCTAACACCAACCTAACTCTATGACAAGAGATCATAATTGGCTTGGAGGCAAGCTTTGTTGACTCTCTTCTTTTACCCTTCTAGAAATTAGAAAATTATTTTAAAAATCAAGATATAAAAGAATCTGAAAATATATAAAAAAAAATTAGCAAAAAAAATAAGAAAATAAAGTTAAATGAGGATTCAATCATGTTCCTAAACCTTCGTAAGTATGGAAAAGCTAAGCCTCCATGGTGGCCTTGGAACACATGGGGCTGTACAGGCCACCATTGCCCAATGCTCTATCAAGTTGATCAATGGAGGGATCGTAGCATCATTTTGGAGTAGCTCTTAAATTCTCAAGCTGAAATAAAGTGGGGGATAAATTACAGTAATTAATACAAGTGTACTTTCTTTCTTCTAGTCCACGCGCGTACGTCACTTCCATTTTCTAATCGCCCCTGACCACTATTATTATTATTATTATTATTATATATATATACACACAAACTAAGAACAGTTTATATCTAATTTGATTATTTTTATATTTTCTATTTAAATTTTTAATGATTTTAAGATTCGTAAAATTTAAAGTTATGATATTGGTTAGCACATCTAAAATTAAGTTCTTGATTTTTTTTATATACCCAATGATAAAGATATATTTAAAGAATTATTTTGTTAATTATAGAAGTTTTAAATAAGAAAATACCTATCATTTAAAATATATTATTTTTTTAAATGAAAACATTTCATAACCATTATAAAGTGATTCGCTGTAAAATGAAAGCTAAATTTTTAAATATCATACTTTATAGTTAGGATTGTCTTGAAGGTGGAATAGCAGCAAATTTTTAATTATTTTAAAAAATAAATTTATAACTTGAGCTATTAAGTTATATCATTTAAAATTTTATTATTATTATTATTATTATAAAAGTTCGATTTTGAATATGGTTTGACAATTATGATGAAAAAGAATGCTAATGTCACCATCAAAATAAATTGTGAAAAAGAATGTTCATGTCATCACCAAAATAAAATCTAGCTAAATTATTCTCTGATCTAATCGGCATATCCTCAGTATGTTAACTTTGTTTTTTTATTTTCAATTAATTAAAATAATACTTTTTTTGGTTTTTTTTTAAAATAAAATATATACTCAGGTTAAGCCTCTTATTTCATAACTTGAGCCAACTACACCAATAAAAAAAAAAAAACATATATAAAGTGAAAATTAAAAAAATTAGGAATGTGAAAACTACTTCTTGGCAGGCAAATGCTATTTTATTTATTTAGGTGGCAAGAAAGCAACCAGGAGTGAGAATTATAAATCATGAAAACACCCCATCACAGATGATGGCCAGCAGAAATCAATGGCTGAGACTTGGCAATCGAATCTATCACGATCAAGATCAGAAGGGGGTCCATTACACAAATTGCTCACTTTTCACATTTGCAATTCAGCCATCAGTCTCAGTGACCCACCCCACCCCACCACTCCTTGTCTTGTTTCTTCAGTTTCGGTCAAGTCCACATCAAATATATACAAAGTAGTCCTTTAATCTTTTGAGAATCTGCAAATCAACCCTCGCATTTCCTGTAATTACACTCATGCCTCCTACTGTTAACTTGATGTTAATGGCAGTCCCTTTCTTGTCGTGGAGGATTCTCCTATCCCTCTCAACCTTGGTTTTGAACCTCATGTCACTCTTTTATCATGAAATTGAAAACGATAGTCATTTCACTAGGGTTTTTTTTACCTGATAATTAATAATTAAAAACAATGATTAAGGTGCCTGTTTCATGCATGCAAAGTAGTCTTGGATCAATATTTCAAATCGTGTTGAGATCGGTATTGATCATCTGTATAATGGGATGAAAATGATCTTGATTTGATACCCAATTTATCATTTAATTTTCAATCACATCCCTCATTTAGTTTAAACTAATAAGATTGTAAAGTAATCTCATGAACTTAAGTGCTTTCTCCCCCTCTTTTATACGTACTGAATGATCAAGCTCCTTAAAACATAGTGTGTTGTATCTCGTGACTAGGAAAATATTAATAAATTCTTATTCTTTGAAGCTAATGGAAGGATCTAATTAATAATCTTACATCGACAACTTAATTGAAGAAAAAAGAGATTAAATGGCGTGTATTGTGATCATGTAGTCACCTTTTAATGCCTAGGAAACAAAATTAGAATATCCAAGAAATAGATTAGAAATCTTGTTATTTTTATTTTAAATCATTATTTTGATTTAGTGGAACCAAAAAATACATAATTTTTTTAAAATAGATCCTCGTATAACTGCTCGGGACCTCATATTTTTGCAAACTTGACTGCATAAAAAAGAAGAAGATTATGTTTGGCCAATATAATGAAATTGATTCCTTAATCATGAGTCCAAACCCACATGGTTGGTTGTCTTAAAACCAGTTATCAAAGTTAAAATGCATTGGGATTTCGTGAACCAACAAATAAAACAAAAATGGCTATCAAAGGTTCTGGTTTGTCGGGCGAATGGAAAGCTTGACCTCTTTATTTTTCTAGTAAAATAGAAGTCCAAATTGAAAACATGTTCAACACCACCTCAAACCTTGTACAAGTTCCTTACGTTAATAGAATCTTTATATCTATCCGGTTCGTCATCTCAGAACTAAAGGATAGAACTTCCAGCACGTTCTTCGATTATGAACAGTCAAATTCCAATACACACCACGCCACCCCACCCCCTTGCTTGCATGTGATGGCTTTGAACAAGTAAAGGGCATGCATGGAGCTCAAATCGGGCAAGTTATTACTGCCCTTGATTATCTGAGCAGACCATCCTGGATTCAAATTCAAAGAAAAAAACTCAACTAGAAAGAGATTTGAGCATGGTTTTCATGGATGTTGTTCCGGATATGTTTGATTAATTTGAAATCGTGGTTTTAAGAATCTTTTTATGTTTTTAATAATGTCTGTGCTCTGGTTAGGTGCACAACAGTTTTGGAACCACTTGAGTTCAATCATGATTGAAAATATTGGTATTGTGGTGATTTTGTTTATGAATTATAATTAATATGAGAATCGATTTCCTATGAAAATAATAATAATTAACATAATTAATATTGGAAATGATCATCAAATAAAGATAATAATGAAGAAAAAATATATTTAAAAAACTATGAAATGATGGACTAATTGTGCTCCACATGTCTAATTGTCAAATTAATTAGAATAATACTTTGATCATCGTGAGCTATAAACTTTATCCATGCCCAGCTAGCTTAAAATCAATATTATCCATAACTCGAATTAAAATATAATTTGTTAGCATCTACATATATTTTTGAGAAATAAATTAATTTGTTAAATGAAGATAAAAAGAATTAAAATTATACACAATATTGCATCAAGAATTACATATTAAATGTGAAAAGCAATTATAAAATCATCAAGGATCACAAATCAATAGCACCCTTAATATTCCTTTATTTTAATATCCACCTTCATAAACTAAAAAGAAAAAAAAGAAGCGAGGAGCAAATAATTAATAGAGATTAAATAAACAATTTTAGGAATCAAATCCTATTTAACTAGTAGCTACAAATAGAGATATACCAAATTGATACATAGATGGCATGCACATAACTTCACCTACTCCTCTCAATTTCAAATTCATCTCTCTCTTTTTTTTAAAAAAAATTAAAATTTATATCAAAATTTTAAAATTTACATCTTATAACGAGTTATAAAAATATATTTCTTATCACAAATTAGAAGAATCAACTCCAATTAATTTTTTAAAATCAAAATAACATCTTCTTAACTAATTTTTAATTTTTGACTGGGTTTTTTTTCTCTCACTTGAATTGGGATAAATATTAAGTCGGTCAATTTCAAGTGGACCTCTATAATCAATCTAGATTTTATATTAATCCAAGTTGATCAATTGGATGAAAAGACAACTATTAAAATCAGAAAAACCTTTCTGGACATCATCCATGACACATCCAACCCATCCAGACATTGGTGTTATTGGAACCTAAAAAGAACAAAGCATGGGTTTGGTCATCATTATCCTGGGACACCATTGTCATCTTTTTATGTTGTAGTAAAGTTGGAAAATGCTAAGCATGTCGTAATTATCTTTAGCGAAAAAAGAAACAAGGGTACATAAAGAAGGTCCAAGAAGGCATAAACGGACGATCCAAAGAACGCCCCTCTTCTCTCTCTATCTATTTCTTCTTTCTCTCTCTACAGCTATATCTACAAAGAGAATCATCAACACTAAAATTAATGCATCAAAATAGTAATCTAATAAAGTAAAAGGTGCTCTCTGTTTTACACATCTTTACTGGGTTTCGTCTTGTTTTCTCATTCCTGTACATATAATTCTCAACTGGGTTCCCTCTTTAGCATCAAATGGAAATGGTTTAGATAAGGGAAACCAAGCAGGTATGTTTTTTATTATTTATTTATTTTTAATCTGGGTTTATCTTAAAATTTTCATTTATGTGATAAAAATTGGGACTTGATTGGTTTCTGATAAAAAGTCGTGAACTTTACAGAGAAATCTGAAGAAAAAGAGGGATCTTTTTTGTGTTTCGGATACAGAGAGAGAGAGAGAGAGAGAGAGAGAGAGAAAGAGGGTTCTGGTGTTTGTTTGTTTGATTGCTTGATCATGGCTGTTGCTGAGAATGCTGGGGTCAGGAATGGAACCGCTGGTCAAAACTTTGACAACACTGTAGTGTCGTCAGAGACCAATGATCTTGAGAGAACATCATCAAAACCCAGAAACGAATCAGTGGGTTTCAGTAATAGTAAAGACTCAAACTTTCAAAGCCAGAACAATGATCATCAGAGTGTTAACGGCAGGTCTGGTGAGACTGGGGTTTTAAGCAATGGAAAGACTAATGGGGCCCAGATGCAAAATGGGTTTGATATGAATCAGTCTGGTGGCTATGGGGATGATCAGATTCGTCATCAAAAGTCTAAATCTAATGAGGTGAATGATATGAATGATTTGGTGGAGATGCTGTCAAAGCTGAATCCTATGGCTGAAGAGTTTGTGCCTCCTTCACTCGCTAATCATCATGGATACTTTGGTAACGGGTTTGGCATTAATGCTAACAATTTTGTAGTGCATACCATTAACGGGAATGCCAATGGACCTACTAATAGAAGGGTATGTTTTGTTTTCCTCTTTTTACTTGTAGTTGTCATGTAGTTGCTGATAAAATGATGCTTATTTTGTTGTCTGGATTGTTGCTGTCTTGTGGTTGCTGCTGAAATGGAATAAACTGACTACTAATACTGTTTCTTATTGTTATGTGGTCATGGAGTGGTCTTTTAGTTTTTACTTATTTCTGGTATTTTTTTTTGTTACAGAAGAAAAACTTTAATCAAGGGAGGCGAAGGATGAACAGCAGGACAAGTATGGCTCAGCAAGAGGAGATCATCAGGAAGACTGTATATGTTTCTGACATTGATCAACAGGTAAGCAGCTGCATTTGTCTCTTGTATTCTCTCTTTTTGTTAGGTTTTTTCATGTTTCATGGTTGTTTGTAAACTGATTTTGGGATCATTGTTTCCATGTGATTGAATACAGGTTACTGAAGAGCAGCTTGCAGGGCTCTTTATTCACTGTGGACAGGTAACTGGCCTTGTTTTCTCCCATACGTGAGATTTTCATTTTGCTAATTGCTGAGGTGGATTATGTTTCTGATTGATTTCCTCTTGTTTTTTTGGGGACAAAGGTTGTTGACTGTCGTATATGTGGTGACCCTAACTCTGTTCTTCGTTTTGCCTTTGTTGAGTTTACTGATGAAGGTAATTTCAAAACAGCTCATACTTCTTATTTTTCTCAATGGATGAGTTTAGCCATGTTGATTTAGCAATCAAATGTGCATGCAGAGGATGCAAGGACTGCATTAAGTTTGTCAGGGACAGTTCTTGGATATTACCCACTAAGAGTGCTGCCTTCGAAAACTGCTATTGCACCTGTTAACCCAACATTTTTGCCAAGGGTGAGGACTTTGTGCAATAAATGATACCTCATCATCTACTTTAGAAACCATATCAACAGAATGGTGCTTGTCTTAAATTTCTGTTTTGTTACCTAACTTTATCACATAATCATGATCCTTAGTCTGAGGACGAGCGTGAGATATGTGCAAGGACTATTTATTGTACAAATATTGACAAAAAGGTAATATTTGGAAGTTACATGATATCTGCTAATGTTTTTAAGAGTGATATCTGGAACATTTTTCCTGATTTCTTTGATTTCAATTAATGTAGATCACCCAGGCAGATGTCAAGCTCTTCTTTGAATCCTTTTGCGGAGAGGTCTGTAGTGGCTTATATAACAAACATGCAAACATTGCTTGTCTTGGATTGCAGGCTACACCTTATTTTACATCTTGTTTTGTATAGGTTCATCGCTTGAGGCTCCTTGGAGATTATCATCATTCAACCCGCATTGCTTTCGTTGAGTTTGCAGTGGTAATTACCTATGTACTCTTGATCTTTGTGTGCTGACTTTTTAGCATCCATATATAACTGGTTTAATATATATGTCATGTCTGATGCATCTTGTGAACTTTTACTAATTTAGAACCATTCATAATGTAGAGTTATTCCTGGAATCTCATGTGGCCTCAATTTCTCTGTATTCTTAGCCATTTGCTTTCCTTCAACTGCTGGGCCCATGCGCCTGATTTTCCTGGAACCATTGTTTCAAAAAGCATCTTGTTTCATTCTTTTGTCTTGTCAAAACAAACTCCTTTCTGCTTACAAGTATTTGTGCATTTTTATAACATGTAAAACTGGATCAAACTTTCTATTGTTTAATAAGGGCTCTCTTTTCAGAAATGTTCAGAAGTTGCAATCTGGTATATTATGTGAGAATGCTAAGAAATGCTGATGGAACATATATTTAGAGGTTGCATATGAACCGCATATAAAGCTTTAATTGAGATATGATGATGTGTTGGAATTGGCACTGATAAGGGTTGCAAGAAGCGCCACCTTTGATGTTAGAATTATTTGGCTTTTTGGAGAACTTTAGTTTAACCTTAGCTACTGAAGATCAGTAACTAAATTTTGTGGCTCGCTGAGGATTCTTTAATTGAACAAAATCATATAATAGCATTAGACATTGGTTGTGGCATTAAATGAGTCCATTCATAAATCGATTGTGGAAAATGCAATTTAGTTGAATGGATTTGAGAATTTTGATTAGATTTCTATTGTAGTAGTTGTTGGTGTTCTGGTTGTTTATGCTGGGCCTGATGTAATTAAAAGGTTTGGGGTTACCGTGGTAGGAAATGTCATGGCTTCCCTTTTGTTGAATCATGAGTCACTTGTAAATTCAACCATGATTTATTAGTCCATTCAGTCTTTACCTCCTCCCTTTTTGGTTGTCCCTCTTCCTTTTCTTTTATGTTATTCTATATGTAAGATGGGCACTAAAGAGTCAGGGTTGGAAATTTTAAGGGTTGTGGAGTCGCAAGCCCTTCGCACTGCTTTCTTTGGGTGTGAAGCATGGTCTTTGCATCATATCACCATTATTTGATCTGTTTCTCCTGCTTTCTTTGGTTGTGAAACCTGTCTTATATCACCATGTTGGATCTGTTTCCCCATTGTCGGTCTTGTAGTGGATCTATGTGGAGGTGTCAATTCTACAACACTGGGAAATGCCTTCCCATTTTGACTTTAGGAGAACCCTCCCTCTGAGCATGCACTTGCTTGTGATTGACTCGGATAGTAAAATTAGAGCTCTTAATTTTAGGAAAAAATTTGCTTACCGGGCATTGCTAATCTGCTACTTTATTTGGAATGCTTAGTTTGTCTTGGTTTGCACACTATTACTCACTTTTCCAAGCTCCTTTAATCTATTTTGTTTTATTTTGCCTCTCGTGTTGTCCTGCAATTCTTCGTTTGTCTTTACACCTTTAGAATTAGACCACTGCCTGATTTCAGACTTAGCCCATTCTCATTCAATAGTTTGTAAGCTTCGATAACTAAATCGTTATCCATAACATTTAGTTTCTAAACTTTTTTATTAAAAAATGATAGAGAAGCTTGGCATGCCTGAGCCATATGCATGATTCTGGCCTTTGGGTGCTCCAAGGATCAGGCCCATGTCTACCTTGGGGAAGCACTCCCATTGCCACCCTTTGATCAGCAAGTCCATTAGGAGCGATCTTCCCCGACCCAAAACCTGGTCATGTACACATTAAAAGATTTTGATTTCACACTGTCAATTGTAAAGAGTATTAGATGGATCTAAAAATAGTGATCCTCTGTACTCCATCAAGGACTGCTCTATAGAATCCTACCTTTAAGATATTTTAAAACTTTCTTGTAAGCATTCCAATGCTCCCTTTCTGGGATGACTAGGGTACTTCCAAGTGCTCAGAGGATATATCATGTCAGGCCCTGTGTGGTGTGCCAAGACAGCCAATCCCCTTGGATACTCAAGATGGTGGATTGCTTTGCCTTTATTGTGCTTGTTTGATGCAGGGATATGCAGGTGCTGATAACACCACTCTCCTAGCTTGGTAATTCCACCACCCCACAAAAGCTTAAGCCTTTTCTTGGATATGGAGAGTTGAAAACAGAAGTGACATCCTCATTGTCCCTAGTGGCTGAGTTCATTCTTTTTGCCACTGGTGCAAAGGTGTTGAAGTTGTCAAACTCATTTGTATAAACCCCATGACAACATGTTGGCTTTTGTATTTGTGTGCAAAGCACCATCTACATTTTCTGACGATTCAGTTACAGCCACAGGGTTTAAAAACTTGGAGTGATTTCTAAGAGAACGCAAATATTGTTGGACATTTCATATGGATATCAATGACACTACTTGCTGCCATAGTGTTGGTCTTTATTTTCTTAGAGAACGAAAACATTACATGAAGTCATAGCCTCAGCTTAATATTCTCGACCACTTCTTCACCATAACAGTATAGAAGTTAGGTCCAAACATTTTAGGCTCAACATTTTGGAAACTGTTTAGGCATGACTATTTGGAAACTGTTTAGGCTTGACCATTCAGGATCTCGTCCTTACATCTTTTGAAGTTCAAATGGTCTTTATTTTCTTATTTTTATTGTTAATTTTTATTCTGTATTTGCAATTTCTGTTGGTTAGTTAAGCTGCAACATGCTGGAGTATTCCATGTTTGGGCCTGGTTTTGTGGACTTGTGAGTGTAATATGGTAATACGTGATGAGAATGTCTATAATGCTGTTCCTCCAATCCTTGCAGGCTGAGGGTGCAATTGCAGCACTGAACTGCAGTGGTGCGGTTCTGGGATCACTGCCAATAAGGTAGCTTGGCAGATTATCATTGTTTTTGCTGGTCATTCAGTTTCTCTTTTTCCTCCTCACAAATTGATCTTTTTGTGTTTTTAAGGATCTTTTGTTTTATATATGCAGGGTGAGCCCATCAAAAACACCTGTTCGCCCTCGCATCCCTCGCCCACCTTTCAACTGAATCATGCCTAATGCTTCCTGGACCGATCAACTGCTGAGAGATATATTTATATTAATACATATATAGATACTGAAATCTTTTGAAGGTACTTGTGGCGTTTATATCTATATCCTAGCATGTTAGCCCGGTATCTTTGTTACCTACAGGGGGGTCGTTTATTTTGTCTGTCAGACTATAGAGTTGGATGGGATTTCAAGGATATGAATGGCTTTATATATGTTGCATGTCATGATGAATTTCTTGAGAACTCAATACTGTTGGGATATTTCATGACAATTGAGATTGACTCCTTTTCAAGTTTTCACCTCTTACTAGTTTTGGCTTTGGTTTTCCTTTCTTGGCTAGGGCTTGAGTGTTGGAAGTGTTTGGCATCAATTTTTGAATTCAAGAAAAAGAAAAGACCTTAACCTTGTTGAAGCTTTCCTTTGTTCATGGACTCTTGTGGAAGTTTTAAATTGTGTTCAGTGGCCTTTCCAGTTTTTTCTTGAGGATAGTGTCAAGTTGAACAAAATATATTAGTATTCCACTCATCATCGAAGACAGCGCTAGAGATGGTCTCTTGCAGCCACTGAAGGGTCCGGTACATAATGTATATCTTATAGAATTCTTTTTAGCTCACGTGATGTCTGTCATACTACTTGTTTATTCCTTTTAAATAACTTTGCAGCCACCCGAGTTTTGAAATTGTCAAACCAAAGCTTGGTTTGACAACAAAACACAAATTTTCTTCTACCAGAAAATCGAAAGTTTGGGCCATCGCTAGATTACATGTGCTGTGTTTAAAAGGGCGCTAAAAAATATATTAAAATAATATTTTTTTTTAATATTTTGATATTAATACATTAACATTATAAAAAAATAAATAAAAAAATTAATTATGCGCAAGATTGTTGTTTGGGAAAGTAACTTAATTTAATGTAAGTTTGATAATATCAGCTGAAAATAAAAGTCGAACAAGGGAGAACCCACAATTTGAGCTTGCCATCTTGATTCACTTTGAATCCAGTTGAGTACCATTGCAAGTAAAAAACTGATTTATCATGTAAATATACTACATGTATTATATTTTTTAGCAGATAGATTTCCCATTTCTGCTTGATGGGAATGATGGTGTGCCTTTAGCTTAAATCTTTGTCACGATTTCAATATCTGGGAGAGTTCTGCTCGGCCTGGAGTTCACTCATGTTTCCTAAGTTTTAACTTGGGGAAAGAATTGAAAGCCCGAGTATACAGGGCAAGCAAAAGCCCGACAGGGCAAGCAAAAGCCCGACAACACTAGGCTGTGAAAACTAGCAGCATTTGCCTGGGAGGGCTGCCTACAATTATCTCAAGCAAAGAGCTGAAAGCATTGTTGTGTTTGAAACATAGGACACTGATTATGGAAAGCTGGAAACCATGGTTGAATCAGAAATCCACATAGAGTTAATGGCCAAGCTATCCAATCTTTTCTTTTGATCTCAACCAAATGATGAAAAATTACTTTGCTATAAGCTTCATGGTCGCAAATACGATGGAATATAAACTTTCATGGCATATTGCATCTCAGAAAGAACAAATTTAAAGCAGAAGGGGAAGATACTACTATGATAAACCATCAATGACAGATAAAATGTATGAATGGTGTGTGTGTGTGTGTCTTCAAGGAGGAAACTATACAGAACCTGCAGAAGTTTCTTCTATGGAATCTATTTCTGTTACATCCTGTTGACTCTGAAATGGTGTGAACTAATTTTACTATAAGAAATAAGCCCATGACTTCTATTCAGATAAAGTTGTTGGTACTCTCATTGCTGTTGTTCTGCTATCGCGGCAGGTCTTGCTTCTGTTGCTTCTGCATACATAGCATGTTGTCATATGTTAGTGTCGTATTCATGAAACATCAACACAAACAAGATTGCTCAAGACACTAAACTGGTATTTGGTAGTGAGGAGGCTGAAGTAGGATTCGATAAGGTCCCAAAAGCATTGTATTGCTGAGAGTTCTGTATCACTCTGGGGTAGTAACTTGGGCTGTTCTGTCCATGTTGAGCATAGAATGGGTAATAATTCAGGTAGACTCCAGGGGACCCTGATGCCGCGGCGGGGTAATAGAATGGAAACTGTTTCCCTCCATATGCATTGTAAAAATTATTCTGCAAGACAGTTAAGAAACTTGTTGAGCTATCAGAACTTCTATATTGTGAAGATGCCCTATGTCCATGCATGCAAGCATTTATCAGTGAGCTATTTAAAAAAAAAAAAAACCAACCATTGCAGAAGTGTCCTGTGGGTTGATAGGATACCTGAAATTAGGAAGGCAATAAGATCAGAAGACAATGAAGTACCAATAGTCAGACAATTCTTTTCCAATAAGATAAGTTCCTTACCCATAAACTGAATAAGGAGACGCATATTGAGGCATTTGTTGATTGAAGTATGCAGAAGGGCCATGAATGTTTAATGGTGCCATGAATCTTGGTGCTGCAGGTCCAAGTCTATCAATTCCTGCAGCTTCAAGGAAAAAGTAGGAACAAAAACAGGAACATAGTTAGAATTATCAACATAGAATAAGAATATAAACCAAAGTTATGAACTTCTACTGGAGGCAAGCATCAATCAAGGACCAGGCTCAGTTGGACCTTTCTTTTTAGCACCAAAGGCTGCAAGATTACAGTTGGCTCTCCTTCCATCAATAAGAGGATATGGATCTTGACAAGCACTTGTTGCTGAATCAGGATCCTTAAAATTTACCTAAGAAACACATGCATGACAAAACTACAATTGATTACATACATGATCATGCCAAATCTATAAAAGTCTTATAGCTAAAAACAGCAGGGCTAGCTTACAAAGCCATATCCTTTAGATCTTCCTGTGCTCCTATCAACGATGACAACTGCTTCTATAATCTCTCCAAACTGCTCAAAATAACGCTGCAAGGAATCTTTTCTGGTCTCCCAGGGCAATCCTCCAACAAAAATCTTGGTGTAAGTTGTGTCATGAGTGGATTCTGAGGCACTACTAGTTTCATTGATCACCATCCTACTTTCCATGATCTCTTGAGACATCCCGATACAGATATAGATACACTAAATCCAAACAGCCTCAAGCTTCCACGAGAACAAACCAAAGAACTAGCTAGATGATTCTAGCCCAGATACCAAAATATAGTGAGAAAGATTCAGAAGGTGAGAAAGAGCCGTTTGATCAATCAAAATCAACAACAAAGACTACTTTAATCAGTAAACTGCCTTTTCTGACTCCTGTTTCTAGAAAGGAAAAGTACAAGAATTAGTCTGTCGAGTTCTCTTGGATTCCCCAACAAAGATACTCTTAACAAGAAAATTGTTTACTGCTAGACAGTTAAAAGTAGAAAAAGAAAAACATGAGAAAACCCTAACCACATGTATGATTTTTTTTCTTTTTTGCTTAAGCAAACTACCATGGAAGGATGGAAAGATGGAAGAAGAAGAAGAAGAAGAATTAAGAAACAACAAAAAGAATGAAGAGCAGATGTTTAGGAAATTTCCAAAGAAATAAAAAACATAAATCTTTTGTTGTCTTTCTTTCTTTGGAACATCCTGTAATGGGTCCAGAGGGTAACGCGCCCTAGTCTATCTAACTTGCTCTCGCCCTCTTCCTCCTCGACCCTTTTTCTTCTTTATCAAGGTACTGTTGAGTACTGTAATAATTATTTTTGAAAGTATTTTTAATTTAAAAATATACTAAAAAAATATTTTTTTAAAAAATTATTTTTAATATTAGAACATTAAAATAATTTTTAAATAATTTTTTTTTTAATTGACTCACTGCAAAGGCAAACAAATTAAATTTTAAATCTTCAAGAATGGAAACATGAAGAAATATTACCTGGTTTGAGAGATATTAATATTATTCACAAAGAAAGTACGTATTCCATTTATATGTAACAATTAAATACATTCCGAACCGAGCACCTGCCTTCATGCATTCAATATTATTGTTTTAGAATAAAAAAAATAAAGATAAAAAATAATTAAAATAACAATTTAAAATAAATTTTTGTATTTTCAAAATAAAAAAAAAAACTAAACGCTAATACACACACACTTAAAATTAGACACTTTTTTAAAACTAAATGAGATGATCTTGCTAGTGATTACAACTAGAAAAAGTACAATAAGATAAATTAAAGATAATTATTCCAACGGGAAAGTTCCAGATTTGGCTTCATTTTGTATTGAGAGAGAACGTGGCTCTGATTTGTATTTGATGTATGAGCCAAGCCTATCCATGTTGTTAGCTTCTGTAATTGGAAATTTCAATTTATTTTTATTTTTTTATTATTATTATTTCGAACTGTTATTATGGTGTTAATTAGGCAGGATATGAACACACTGTTTACTTCCTAATTATTACATTTTTAAGAAATGATTACATACTTTTAACTTTAAATTAACAAAACAATTACATAGCGTTTTTAAGTATTTGTTAATAAATTTATCCCCTGTCAAGCAGGAAGATATTATGTTTAATGCGGCAATAAACCACCTTTCCTCTGTATAATTATTTTTAAAAAAAATAAAGATGTTAATGAAAAGAAAAAAAAATAAATTAACCCATAACCATGCGCCCAAGCCTTGTTGTATCAATAGACCCTTTAAGTTTTTTGGTCTCTTTTAATTTTTTATTTCAGTATAAAGATGATTTCTATTTAATCTTATTAATTGGTGTCTCTTTTAATTTTTTATTTCAGTATCATCTTTTATGATTTCTATTTAATCTTATTAATTGGTATTGAGTTTATAATAAATTTATTTTTATATCATTTTATCATGTAACAAGCTAAAAAATTTGATTTGAATTAGTGTAATTTATATATAATCTAGATCATAAGTTTTGGTAAGTTAATTATAAATAGTTAATTTAACTTTTTTTTTACTTTTGCAATTTTTTTTAATTTTTTAATTTACAGGGTTATTTCAAGAACCCCATATAATTTAATTTAAGACTTAAGCTAGGTAAAAAATCAAGTTGAGAATTTTCAAGTTTGAACTATTATATCAAATTTAATAATAATATAAAAAAGTATTATATAATTTAGATATCTTTTTTATTCTAAACAATATTGATACAACACATATTTTGGAAACCTTCGTATATTTGCACCTACATAACATCATGTGCTCTGTGGAAATTAATCATAGCTCAGATGAGAGCAGCATATGTTGGAAATCATTGAGCAATTTGAAAACAGTTTTACCATAAGTAATTAATCATAGATTCTGCTTAAGATAGACAAAAAATAGAAAAAAAAGGGAGTAAATTATAAAAAGAGTGAATGGGCAATCTTAAACATTTGATCCATCCAAGTATACACGACAATCCAAAAAGGAAACCCTAAAGATAAGGGTGAGGTGAACTGCAATTAGTGGCATGGCATTAATTACAATATGATATGGGTGATGCATGATGTCTAAAATCTAAGTTATGGTTTCATATATTAATCTAAGTTAATTTAATATAATTTTTAAATTATAATAAGGTTTTTTTTATATATATATTTTTAAATTTTTATTAGATCAAATTATAAACCAAATTGTTGAGAAAGGATGAAATTACAAGATGAAAGATTAAAGTAAAAAACATTTTAGTCCCTACAAATTATAGATATTAGATTTTTTAGTTTCTAAATTTAAATTTAAAGAGAAAAATCAATTTTAATTATAAAAATTATTTTTTGTATGTTTTAGCCCCCGATGGGAGAGAGGTAAGAGAAAGGCACTAAAATCTAGTTTTAGAGAGAGAAAATTTTTGTTGGCATCAATTCCCGTCACAATAATAATTAAAATTAATGTTAAATTGTTTATTTTAATGAGGAAAGTTCATATTAGTTTTTCTTACCTTAAAATTGTTAAGAAATGTGATCTAGATAAGATTTTTTTATTTTAGACTTTGAGACTTTTTTTTGTTTTGTTTTTTAAGATTACAAATGAATTTATCAAGTTATCTAAGATGTTTTATAGGTCTTTTAAATAAAAAATAAGTTAAAAGTTTAGTTTTTGGATTGAAAAAACCATCAACCTTATTTTTTCAAGAACCATAATAAATGAAAATTAAGCAATATAGATGAAATGTCATTTGAATTTTTTTTTCAAACAAATTTGAGCCAGATAACATGTTACTTGCTATAGTTGTAAAAATAAAAAAAACAACCCAATCATGTGCCTCTAATAAAATGGACTAGGTGGATTAGCCTGACATGTGAGGTAACCTTTTCTTTTCCCCTTTTAATTTTATTAAAATTAATGTTTTTTTAGAATTATTTTCTTTATATCTAAATTTATACGTGTTTTTATTTTGTTTAGATTTTAGAGAGCCTCTATTAAAATATAATTATTTTTAGATAATATTTATAACATGCACAATTTTGCATAATATTTTTATTTTTTTTATTTTATTCAATTAATTTGATGTATTTCTATTTATATTATCGTTTGATTGAATAAAATATTATTTTAATAAATAAATTTAGTAAACATAACCAGGTAAATATTCTATTTTGCAATATTAAATATCTTATTTTATACCTATCTTTTAATTTTTTTAATTTTATTTTTAGTT
The DNA here is from genome assembly GCF_000495115.2 of Populus euphratica. Taxonomy (NCBI): domain Eukaryota; kingdom Viridiplantae; phylum Streptophyta; class Magnoliopsida; order Malpighiales; family Salicaceae; genus Populus; species Populus euphratica. The sequence goes on along the minus strand of NW_011499981.1, from coordinate 628,948 downwards.
ACTATCTCTCTCTCTCTCTCTATATATATATATATATATAAACTTTTTGATTTTTGCTAGAAATTTTTTTAACTATAAAAACCTATATAAATAAATATTTTTTTTTTTAAAAAAATTAAGTGAATCCTATGCACAAGAAACACCCAGTTTTACCAGGTCGGATAATAATTGGTTTTTAAGCAGGGCAGGTAAGTTTTCGATCGGATGGAATCAAATTGCCTTGGATTCAAATTCAATCTTGGACATAGCCCAAGTACACATGTTGGAAAGCTGGACTCTTTTATGTAGACGAAGACGAGAGAACTAACGTTTAAGGAAAAAAACATAGATCCTCTCTCTCTCTCTCTGGTGATAGCGTTTGCAGAGGTTTTAGCGAAGACAAAAATGGAGGAGAAAGAAAAAGGCAGCAAAGGAGGCAGTGAGGAGAGATGGAAAGGAGCTATAGCTAATCTAACAGAGATGACATCGAATCTAGAGTCCCTTCAAAAGTTACTCCTTAAAAAAGCTGTCTTTGTTAATGAAGAAACCTTCTCAAAAGCCTCCCTCACTTCTGAACAAGCCCGCTCTATCAAGGTACTGAATTCTTGATCCTGGATTTTCTTTTTTCATGCAATCTTGATAGGATTGCTGTTAAATTATGATTCTTGACGTTGGTTTCTTCCGTTTGATATGATCATCGACCAATTTCACAATCTGGGTTTGTAAAGGTAGTGTTTCGTTAGCATTTTGTAGGAGTTCTTATGTAATTAATGCTTGGTTTATTTGACTATGAATGTATGAGTAGAGTGAATGGATTAGTTGGTTCTTGAATGGTAGAGTAATGATTTATTAGCCATGGATTGGACGAGTTATGCTAGAGTGATGATTAGAGAAAACTTGCACAATGTTGGCAATTTAAGTTAAATTTTTGAAATGCTCTTGCTAGTTCGTTCACTGAGGCACTTTGACCATTTGGAGAAAACCAAAAAAGATCATTAATTTAAAATCCAAATTTCCTTGGACACCAAAAGAAGGCAACTGTTTTAGATATTTAACAAATGAAGTTGTATGCTAAGGGAAAACTTTTGCTAATACATTGTAGCTCTTGCATCATGGGATTGCATCCTTTTAGATTATGCCTTCATAAAGCCATTAGTCTTGTGATTGGGATTTCAAGAAAAGTGATGCTGGTTTGCTAGTTTGGATACGTACTCCGTATGCACAACCAACATGCATCTAGATTTTAACGTGACTGGGTAATTTTACAATTTGAGTTGATTACGACTAAGTTTGCAGAATGCTGTTTGATACTGTCTTTGGTAGGTTTTCTTATGTTTTCGATTACTTTCCTTAATTTCTGAATGCACCATCAAGGCAGCATAAAAAATCATATGCAGGTTGTCTTTTGTGTGTAGGTTCTTGAACAACGGGTAGAGACTTTGGAAAGAGAACTTGATGCTGCCATCTCAGCTGCTGCTCATGCTCGTGCAGAAAAGCGTCAGGCAGAGGCAGCACAAAAGGATGCTGAATTACGTGCACAAGAGATCACAAGAGAACTCGAGAGCACCACAAGTATGCCTACTGTTTCTTCTTTTCAACTATATATTTGTGAAATAAAAATCAGGTAAAGTTAGCTTCATTCCCATTTCAATGTGAATATATGAGCTCGCATCTCTGTAAATTTTAGATTTCTGGCGATTTTGTAGGTCTAGATTTCTAATATAAAGTTCAGCAGTCTTCAAATTTTTTTGTTTGGTTAGTTTTTGCTATTTTACATAGAAATGGTGGTGTTTTCTTATACAGTAATTTAAACCTTTATTAGATTATGAGTGCTATAAACTTTGCATACCTATGACATCTTTGGATAAGGACAAAAGCCATATTTTCAGAGAATTACCAACAATTATGCTATTGTGAATGTGCGATGCAGTCAATGTTAGGCGTGAGTCTTAAGATCCATAGCGGCGATACTTAGTTTTTCCCCTTTATGTGGAATTTCTAGAAGCTGTGCTAGTGTGAGGCCTAGTCATTTACATTCATCTGCGATTCAATTCACAAACCCCAGCTACCTTTTCTTCTTCGGTTTACCCTAAAATGCCAATTTTCCAGAACCTAGCCTACCACAATACACTCGTGGAGTCGTGGGAAAAAAAATTCAAATCTGTTTTGTGTTTTCTAATTGCAATATTTACAGTCTTCTTTTGTACTTCATTGTGGATACCCTATGCTTATTAGCGGATAGTTTATTTGTTGGCTTGAAAGTTTTCTATGTGAGAGGTACGGATGACAGATAGGGTCTTTGTCGGGGATTAAGGGTGTGAGTGTAGTGAAAGCAAGGTGGTTTTACTAACAAGGGAAGTTTAGGGGTGGGCAAATAATATGGTGATAAGTAGAACTGGTCTGGGAAAAGATTTGAGTCCACTAAGCCAAACCTCTCTAAGATATCCCATCAATCTATAAGACTAACTGACGAATTCTTCCACTAATATCTCATTTAATCCTCCTCATCACCTGTGATTAAAATAATCTCATGTTAGAAACAACAGTATTTGAAATTTGACTAGTAATCTCTACATAAATTTATGTTGAAGGTTAATCTGTGCAAAACAAATCTGAATCTGAACAATATCTCCATCAAATTCCTCCTTTATAGAGCCTAAGCAAAGCCCACGTACTATAATCCTGTGCTTTACTGTTAGTTGTAGCATCTGTATGTCTTTTTATTAGTTTATAAGTGAAATCAATGGCAAACCTCACAATCTTTCAATCTCACCAATTTCTGGTCATGATGATTGCCTCATTCCTTTTCAAAATTTGTTGGCAATTACTACTTTATATTTCCACCTTGCCAAAATTTTATAATATTGCTCTCTTTGCTTCAGAGGTATTTGAACTACACATGGAAGAGTTGCGTGCAAAGCAAGAAGAAATTTCTAAGCGTGACAGAGAAATTAAACTTTTGGAAGCGATAATTCAGACACTTGGTGGTAAAGAATCCCGTTCTACAAGCGGGTAACTTGGTTTTTCCTTTCCTTCTTTTCTCGTTCTTTCTTTATGTAGATGAAAGCGTTCTGTAAAATGCTCTGTATTAAGTTGCTCATGCTTGACAATAAAAGATCTGGGAACCTAAGAGTGTGTTCTCTTTAACCTAATACTGTTCACTGGTTACACGATAGGGTACCATGTTTGAATTTATACCTCCTTTAACCTCCTCTCTCGTGGCAGACAGGAGTCTGGATCAGGTCTGATGCTTTGATCTCAAGTTTTGTAATTAACGGTGGTCATTTTACCAGTTATACTATATGCTTTTAGCATAATGCAACAGTGCAGAAAATGCTATTTAAATTGGTCTGACAATTCAAAGACGGCCTCGCTCAACATTCATGCATTGTTCCCTATGGAAGTCCATTTTGTTAAGCTGTAAAAGAGAGCTTCGAATGTTTGCAAGAATACAATTTTTTTTTGGCTTAAAAATATATATGTTTTTAATATTTTTGGATCATTTTAAAGTATTTTTAAACAAAAAAACATTTAAAAACCAACTGCTATTATATTTTTAAATATCCACACATGGGGAGCCATGATTCACTGAATTTGCAACAGGGTAGTGATGGGCAATTGCAGAGGATACATGGCTCTAAATGAAGGCCATATAAAAAGATTGTGTAATTAAGAATGCAAATGAATTTAACCTAACCAAGTTTTAACTTATTCAAATTTGACTTGAAAAGGACTTGCGGAACTTTGTTATATATTTTTACAAAGCTAACAACTCAACCACGAGGTTCTTGTCATGGTTATTGTCTCATCCGAGAGAGAAATAAACCTCGTATGAGTGGAAAATTGTGTTCTTTATTTTAGTCTCTGCATACATACGTGTTCTACCTGATCCATTGGCAAAATTATAATTTAAGAAGAATGTGAAAAGATTTGATGCTGTTAGACCTGGCTGTAAATTATAATTAAGAGAGGGTAAGTTCTTTGTTGGCTAGCCAGTGCCCGGATGGAGGTTAGGTTGGATGTGTATTGATCTGTTGAATAGTCAATAGACTAATTAGTGAGTCAACGACCTCAGTTAACTTATTATAATTAATTAATTAATAATTTGGACTTAATTTGTAGATTATTCTGGGAAAATCTTTGTCATTATGATTCATTTTCCACGACGAGACAAGGACATTTTTTCTTGGTGGAGACTCCAACAATGCCTAGCAAGAGCACTTTAAGCAAATGAAAACTATGAAGTTACATGATCATTAATTAGACTTTCACCACTAGTAGATTACTGGTAGGTGCCTGTGCTAATTACTAGCCAATGCCACAACAACTTGCTGCACTTGCAAACACTGCAATCCTATCTTCATCTCTTGCGTCACACCTCGCAACAAGTTCAGTAAATGGATGATGAGTCTGATTTCCCAGACTCAACAGAAGTGTTCCTTTTTCTTAATTGATTTTAGTCTAGTTCAGCAAAACTCACCTTTGCAGGGCACTGCCATTCATTTCAAAATTTTCTATTCCAAAATAGTTCTTGAATGCCGGAAACTATCAATTATAGATCTAGTATCCGTTTGGAAATCGTGAGTTACACTACAAGTGAAACCATATTTAGAAGGTTGTACCGTGTTCTCAAATCTAGCCTTATTAAATCGGAAAATATATTTGAGATTCATATCTCAGAATGAGTATGTTAAATTGGCAAATACAATAGTGAAAACACACCGTCACTCGCAGGAAGCTTCTTTCTGAAGAACAGAACCAAGTGCCTGCTGCAATATTGTTCATCAAATCCTGCCAGAATATCAGTTCAAGCAGTCAAGATATTCTTATTGAACAACTTTTTAAATGCCCTAATGAGTTAAGATCATCAACCAACCTTTTGTTAGAACCACCATTTTAATTCACCAGATCCTAATATAAATTATTCACGGGAGTCTAGAGTGTATAGTTTACCGGATCTTAAAGGCCCTAATGTCCCCTCTCAACCTAACCCATCATGTGCCAACTGCATCTTTTTACCAGCAAAATGCTTGGTCTGTAATTTTTAATACATGCTCAATTGCTGTACAAACTGATCAGTTGCAGAAAAAGACGAGTAATCTTTCTCTAATTACTCTCTTTATGAGAAAATCTAACACTACATGGACCGCTAATTAGATGCTTAGAATGTAATAAGTGCAGAATCTGAAAAAGATGAGGCACCTAAACCCACTAAAGCTCTTTAATGTTACAATAGTCTTCCCCATTCCATTTATAACTTTATCTTCCAGCCCTTACATAATCAAAACCGTAAGAATGATGTAACAATTACCAAAGAAAAACCGTAAGGGACAAAAGAGGAACCCCGAACTGTTCAGCATATCCTAGATATTTCATGGCCAACCCACTATGCCGAGAGGGTCATAAATATCAAGCATACTTCATGAATATTATTATTTGTAGTGGTCACCCCCCCCCCCCC
>NW_011499981.1:602709-623417 GCF_000495115.2 Populus euphratica | reverse complement strand
TTTTGTTGTCTTCCCCCCCCCCCCCCCCCCCCCCCCCCTCTTACTTTAGTCCTCTACAATGGCATGGTACAAGGAGAGCAATACTATTATGCTACCTTCCACTAACCGACCTATCTTGCATGCGTGTTGACAAATTTTATTTATCTTTTGCTTTCTAAACAAAATTTAATATCTCGTTGCTCCTCCTTTAGCTTTCTAAATTCAGTTTTTCCGTTTAACTTTTAAACAGAAAGAAAGATAGCTTTCTACCCTCCACTAGTATAGTAACTCTAGCACAAGAAAGACTCTTTCATTTCTTAAGTATAAATATATCTTGTAACTCCTTTTCTCCCTCTTCATTCTATACAACAACAAGGTAGAGAAATCCCTCTTCTCCTCTTGTAAGACTTCTTAAGACCTTCATGGTTATATTTTCTTGGAGAAAAATGGGCAATTGCTTAGGTCATAATTGTGTTAGACCTCCCTTTATAGGTTCTTGCATCGGATTCCCTCGAGCCAAGCGTGAGAAAGTGTTGCATGTTGTCAAAACAGATGGAAAGGTTCTGGAATTCAGCGCTCCGATTCTTGTGAAAGATATCGCGGTCAACTTTCCTGGCTCAGGTATTGGTCTAACAAATGAAGCTATAGAGCATCTGCCACCAAGTTACGAGTTAAAGCTTGGAAATGTTTACCATGTTCTTCCACCACCTCCAGGGACTTCACCGGTGGTTGACAGGGAAGAAGAAGCAAGTAGTGGTGGTGTCAAGAGGATTAAAGTTGTAATAACAAAGCAACAACTTCAGCAGCTTTTGAAAAAGGAAATATCTCTTGAGGAGGTTCTGTTAGGGCTAGAGAAGAAAAGTTCTTCTCTCGACTCTCCAAGAAATTGGAAGCCAAAGCTGGAATCAATCCCTGAAGGATTTGAGTAGTATAGCTTTGGAAATGTACAATTTAGGTACTGAATTCTCTCTTGTGTAGCTGAAAATGAATTTATCATGTAGATGTACTGATTAGCCAAAGATGGAGAACAAGTAAAAAGAAAAAAAATTAAAGGAATATAAAAAGAATTGTCTGCTACAGAACATTGAAAGATTTTCATCTATTCTGTTCTCAACGTGTTCTTACCGGCTTGATTTCTTGAAACAGAAAACAGAAGATGATTCTCTGATATATTTCTGCTATTTTTTGACTGCTAGTTTACTACCTGAGACAATACAGGCTCATCTAGTCCATCGTCCACAGCCCCCCTTTCCATTTTTATATTCTTTCCATGAAAAATTTGAAAGGAATTTCTTTCTTCTTTCTCTTGCCTAGGATGGCAAGGTAGGGAAATACTAACAGCGGTCATGCACGTCTGGAAAATTGGTGTCAATGATGCGCCTCTGAGTAGGACCACGCACTGAGCGCGATGGACACCAATTGCACAGAAGATGATTCTCTGATATATTTCTGCTATTTTTTGACTGCTAGTTTACTACCTGAGACAATACAGGCTCATCTAGTCCATCGTCCACAGCCCCCCTTTCCATTTTTATATTCTTTCCATGAAAAATTTCAAAGGAATTTCTTTCTTCTTTCTCTTGCCTAGGATGGCAAGGTAGGGAAATACTAACAGCGGTCATGCACGTCTGGAAAATTGGTGTCAATGATGCGCCTCTGAGTAGGACCACGCACTGAGCGCGATGGACACCAATTGCCGGGGTGCTCGCGAGCAGGCCTCAGGTCAACAAGGTACTAAATGCCAGTTCAAATGTTAAGCGGAAGGAACAAGGTCCTGTATTGATAGTTACAATAGGACAATATTGAAGTTGGTCGAAAATGAGACAAACTTCTAAGAGAAAATTTGAACATGAATCACCAAGTTGTGGGTTGCCTTCTTCCAAAGTAAGCGATAAGAGAAGACTTTTGAAGAGAAGAATTGCATTACTGTCCATTTTGCTAAAGCCAATCTAGCAAGTTGGCGGCTCAAATCTTCATATACTAGACTATAGGGTAGGCAACGTCCAAAAGATGCAGGGGAATGCCAGAGGGGGAAACTGCTCGCCACATCCTGCTTCGGTTTAACTTGATATGAACGATTCCTTTTTAATTTCTTTGAAATGTTCATGAACTTGAACAAAAGAGATGATCAAATGTTACATACTTGTTCTTGAACACAAACATCTATATTCTTCTGCACAACAAGAATCCGTGGCTCGGAGTTTGGGGACTTGTACCTTACACTGGTGCATGTGCAACACGATTCCACATCTGTGTCCAATGTCGAAATTGGATATCTAAGGCGAAGAGAGTAGTTGAAGCAAGATAGGCAGGAATAGAGATAGGAAAGATCCTGAAAATCACATTTTCAAATACAAAAAAAAAAAAAAAAACACACCATACATGGTACAAACTTCTTATAAAATCTCTTACTGGATGTGCACATCAATGACCTTACGTTGTAATTTGGTCTAAGGAATGTTAACGAACAGAACTCCATTTTTCAGCTCAGCCATAATCTTATCCTTTTCGCAAGAACTGATATTGCTACCAGACCATGAATCAGCACCAGTTTCTTCCCTTTTGTTCTCTCCTTTAATAACAAGCACATCATCCTCGATCGAGAGCTTGACATCCTCCTTAGACAGTCCTGGCATGTCAAACCTCATCTTGATCTCTTGTTTCTCATCTTTGATTTCCCATGGTGCTTGAACCTCCCCTCCTGTCCTGTTCCTGATGCTAGGAATTGTCATTGCATCGCATTGTCCTCGTTGGTGACAATGGATCCAACAAAACTATAATTAATGTAAAAAATCTTAAATCATTGCAGAGATCGATTTTGCCATTTTTATTGAAGAAGAATGACTTTTCCCTATTAAAGAAAACTACAGAGTCTTCAACAAGGGAAGCATCGGATATAAGACTTTAACATCGCCAGGAAGAAGACTTGGTTGACGTTAGCCTGAAGATACCTGACCCTAAGAAAAAAACAAGGAGAAGAAGCAATCAGACTGCTCACCGAAAGGTGAGACATCAACAACCAGCCTTCGAGGCCTTCTTTCAACAGCTGTCCCTCGGTTGTTTCCCTGCTTATAGACATGCAGTGTCCTTGAGTTCTCCAGCAGCTTCAGCTCTCAAACAAAGCCAACCTTGAAGGCTTACTAGTATTCTTGCCAAAACCCCTTGATGGAAAAGACACTGAGCAAGGAGCTATTTGCCTTGGTCGAAGGCACAGCTTTGCAATTGTGTGACAACAAAGGGGCAGATGACGAAGACAATGTTGACGAAGCCATAAGTAGATAAAAAAAAATATATATGCACCAAGTTTTAAACAAAGGAGAGGTGCTAGTGAAAGTTGCAGTACACACTACACTACACTACACTTTGCTTTTCTTGATTTTTGAAGCCATGGATAGAGAACTGAGGCCATGGAGATTGCCATATATAGAGAGAAGGGAAGTATGGAGATAAGTCTTGAAAGTTCTCGAGCCAACTCAAAGAAACACCTGGAGTTCTTGCCATCATCAAATATTATCCATACTAGATTTTATACTCTTTGAGTTTTTTCTCATACACATCACGAAAAATAATACATCACAGGATTGTCCGGTGATATCCATTGGTACAGCCTCCTTTATATAACATGGATTCTAAATAAAATGGATCCTCTATCCCGAGTCGAGTCGCAGGATCTTAAAGCACTAAAGGTCTTAAACCATAAAGCCCACATTCCATGCCATCTTTGTTGAAGCTCCCACAGTGATGATTCCAAGCTCCAACTCCCTGATTGAGATCTAAACGTGCTTATAGTTGTGCCTCTAATGCTGATTATACCAGTTGTTGGTTAAAATAATTGTTGGAATAAAGCGGTGGTAAATTGACGCAACAACATGCACAAATAATACATAATTACATCAAACTATCTAGGTGGTGACCAAGTAATAAAAATTTAAGACTAAGGGGTTTGTTCCTTCTGTGATTTCAGATTCGAGTCCTTGGTTGCTCATATGATGGCCACTGGAGGCTTACATGGTCGTTAACTTCAGGGCCCGTGGATTAGTCGTGGTGCGCGCAAACTGGCCCGGACACCCACGCTAATCTAAAAAAAAAATACATAATTACGTTGAAAGTCAAGACACCAAGATCTAATTTTGAAATTTTATTATTCTCTAAAAAGTTTGAAAAAGAAAAGAAGAAAACTTAAAATTTTATACATAAGTTTTGTTGGGTATGCGACCAAAGTCCCACATTGGTTAGAAATGGGAAGGATCAAAAGGGTATATAAGGATGAACAAATATCTTCATTGGTATGAGGCATTTTGGGTATAATCCAAGAGCAAATCCATGAGGGTTTAGGCCCAAAGTGGACAATATCATACCAATGTGGAGATAGGTGGTGTCCGTAATCCTTACAAGTTTTTTATTATTCATTAAAAAACCTAAAAAACAACAACGTAAACAAACTAAAAAGTTTGAAAATAAAAAAAAGGCAATTAAAGTTTTAAACAAAATAAAAAAAATAAAATTACTAAAAAATATATTTAATTTCCTAAACTATTTTACCTTGACGCAGGTGGAGAAGAACCGACTGCTTCGAACGGCTTATTTTGGCCGACATATACAAGGATTTTGGAGTGTGCTCCGTGCATCACCAACAAGCTAAGTTAAATTGGCTCTGTTTTGGGTTAGAAAATATTTTTAAGAAAAGAGAGACTAGTAATATGAGAGAGGGCTGCTTCAAAATGGATTTGATGGAATTAATATGGTATTTATTTTTGACGGTCCAATCATGTTTTTAAAGAATTTTAATTTTGTTTATCTCAAGTTAATTTTTATTATTTTTGGATCGCTTTAATATGTTAATACCGAAAATAAATTCTAAAAAATAAATTTTTTATTATATTTTTAAATAAAAAATACTTTAAAAAATAATTTCTATTATAATCTTAAATAGTGTCTTAAGGCTCCATCTTTTACTTCCTAATTTGAATTTTAAAAATCAAGCACAAAAATTTCTCATTTCGATTCCCTAAAACCAAAGGAGGGAAATAACCTTTGAGAATTCATTTTATCCCATTTGGCAATTATTCTATTGGATATGACTATGTGTTTATTGTGACGGTATAGTCTGTATGTTGAAGGATAAAAGTTACAACAGGCATCTTGTGATGGTAAATATATATATATATATATAAGAAAGGAAGAGATGTTGTGAAGATAGTGGTTCACGGTGAGGAAAGATCAAAGAAAATGAATGTTTTTATTTTATTTTATTTTTTTGTTTTTATTTATCTTTTTTGTTTTAATTTTTTAGTGGTATTTTATTATTTTAAAGGTTCAAGGCTTTTTGAGTTATTATTTCAAAAATAGTGATATTCTTGCAAATAAATATATATTTTTAGTTGATTTTTTTACACTAACTTCTAAAAATGTAAAGAATGACCATTCTTCAAATTTTAGGTTGAAAAGTGAAATACTCATATTGATTTTCCCAAAACAAAATGAAAACTAAGATTATTATGTTCTCTAGGAGGATTGACCTAAACAAGCAATTCTCTTAATTTTCATAATACTTTACCCAAACCAATGTACGAATAGCAATGCCAAGGTAAAAATAGAAACTGAAAAATTTAACATGTTCCTACGATCCAAAAGCATTAATATGTTTGGTATTGTGGTAACTGTTATGATTATAATTTGAAAAAAATTATTTTATAAAAAATACTTTTAATTGAAGTTGCTTTGATATTTATATATATTTGGTTAAAACTGTTTAAAATTAAGGTTGAATAAAAAGTTATTTAATGCGTTTGGTTAATAATGTTTTTGAAATTGAGGTTATAAAATAATTTTTAAAAATATATATTAATATTAATAATTTTTAATTTAAATATTATAGATTTAACTATTGTTATTATATCATTAAATAACTAATACTTTATATAAAATATTTTTCATTGTTCCATTAAACTATCTATAATTTTATCAAGTATAAAATACATTCGACAAGGACTATATTTTTTTGGTTTTTTAAGTGCGCAACAACATCAGGTAAAATATAAGTAGGAACAAAATTGAAATTGCGATCAAATTCTGCAAATGTTACGCTGTCAAGCGATCTTTATCTAATTTATGTAGTGTCATTAAATAATATTAAACATTAGTTTTTCAAATAAAACATAATTAAAAAATTAATTTTATTTTTTATTTTATCAAGTTGGACTTGATTCAATATATGTTGAGTTTTGATCAGAACCCGGTCTGGCCGAAACTGGTCCAACCAAAACAATATAGCATGCATGAATAGTGTATCATGTGAATAGTGTAATTAGCATAAATAGTGTAGCATGCTACAATGTTTATATTAATTACACTGTTCACTAAACAATACAATTAACATGAAAATTACACATAAAACAAGTAAGATTCACTCGCATTGTTCATTTTACAGTGTAAGTGAAAAAAATAATACAGAGCTGCTTTTATTCTTCTATGTTTCAAATGCAATATGTAATGGATTCCATCAAAATTTAATTGTGTCTTTTTATTTACCAAACAATTATTTAGTTGTGGTTATTTTAAACATAGAAATAACCATCTAAAAAATAAACTCTAAAATTAAGTTATTTGAACTGTTATTTTACATGACTCAAAACCAAGTCATGCATAAAGTTGTATTAAAGACATTTAAGAAAGTGTCAATTATAATTATTTTTGAATTCATATGAATATGAATGTTATGTTTGTTTAAAAATTATAATGTGTTTTAAAATAATTTTTTATTTTAAAATAAAATTTATTAAGATGACTTTTATATATATATATATTATTTTTAATATAGTATATCAAAATCACTAAAAAAACAATAAATAAGAACACAAATTTAATATTTTTTAATACTAAATATGCTTTCAAAAAACAAACACAATAATCCTGAAAAGACATCCTCGTAGTATCCGTTTGGAAACGAGATATTGCCGGCAATGATCCCACTATTTTTTCTTAGTAGATGCTTTTCACAGTTAAAATCGATGGATGGATGATCATGATGACCCCAGACAGTCATACGTTGGACTTGATTCAATGTATGTTGAGTTTTGATCAGAACCCGGTCTAGCCGGAACTGGTCCAACCAAAACACTATAGCATGCATGAATAGTGTATCATGTGAATAGTGTAATTAGCATAAATAGTGTAGCATGCTACAATGTTTATATTAATTACACTGTTCACTAAACAATACAATCGATATGAAAATTACACGTAAAACAAGTAAAATTCACTCGCATTGTTCATTTTACAGTGTAAGTGAAAAAAATAATACAGAGCTGCTTTTATTCTTCTATGTTTCAAATGCAATATGTAATGGATTCCATCAAAATTTAATTGTGTCTTTTTATTTACCAAACAATTATTTAGTTGTGGTTATTTTAAACATAGAAATAACCATCTAAAAAATAAACTCTAAAATCAAGTTATTTGAACTGTTATTTTACATGACTCAAAACCAAGTCATGCATAAAGTTGTATTAAAGACATTTAAGAAAGTGTCAATTATAATTATTTTTGAATTCATATGAATATGAATGTTATGTTTGTTTAAAAATTATAATGTGTTTTAAAATAATTTTTTATTTTAAAATAAAATTTATTAAGATGACTTTTATATATATATATATATATTATTTTTAATATAGTATATCAAAATCACTAAAAAAACAATAAATAAGAACACAAATTTAATATTTTTTAATACTAAATATGCTTTCAAAAAACAAACACAATAATCCTGAAAAGACATCCTCGTAGTATCCGTTTGGAAACGAGATATTGCCGGCAATGATCCCACTGCTTTTCACAGTTAAAATCGATGGATGCATGATCATGATGACCCCAGACAGTCATACAAACACAAAACAAGAGAATCCTTCCTAGGCAGTTAATTTCCCGCAACTCATGAAGATCTCAACTCACAAGTCCCTGTCTTGTTCCTTTTCCTTTTTGTTACAACTGGATCATATGTCACCATCTTAGATGAGCAAAATCTCCATAATCATAGCTTGACTGGTCTATGAACTGGGACAAACTGTAACTCCCAAACCGTAAACAAGGTCACATTAGGTAGCCTATAGCTTCCCTAATCCCTACACAAGTTACCCTAAGCTAGGGTAGGTCTCCATTCGAGTTCCCAAATTCTCCATAGCCCAATCCCAACATGGCAAGTCACATGACCCCTGCCACACTGCCTAGAAAATGACCACAACAGCCCTGAGGAGTCATACTTGTTTCATCCCCATTGGAAGATCACTGAAGCAAAGCAGATTGTTCTCCTCTTCTCCACTAATCCCAAATCCCCAAAACCAGACTATAATCATGTATAGAAAGCAACCATGGACTCTCTCAACACGTGAAGCCAAGGGAATTTCTTTGTTGTTTTTAACACAAAAAAGCAAAGCAAAAGCATAACACAGCACACCTACTCACTCCTCCTCCTCTCTTTTTCTTCACTACACGAAATACTATCCAGCTTTCAGCAATCTCGAGGGAGTTAATTATAAATTAGACTCCGTAGTTTAGTAAAACAGACTTCAATTAGTCCTCATAATTTCAAAAGTTTTATGCTTAATCCCTATGTTCTTCAATCTATTTCTTTCCCACTTTATTTGATTTCCCTCTCTATTTTTTCAAGAAAAAGAACTAGACAATCTGGGAAGATTTAGTATGTGCTTCATATCGTGGTTGCACATTAAAAAAATATTTTAAAATAATAATAATTTATATATGTTGATTAACCAAATATTTTTAAATTTATGGTTTGACAAATGCGGACCGTATTATAAAAAAAATCATAGCCTAATGAGATCAAGAAATACAATTTTAGAAGGAAAAAAATTGATAAAAAAATAAAATTAATCAAAGATTAATTATTTATTTATCTTTTAGGATTAAATGTTATTTTCAATAAACTACAAGGACTAAATTAGAATTAACACCTCTCGAGGGCACTCACTCTTTCGATGTTGTCTCCAACCGTCTGACACAACTCCTTTAGTCTTCTCCATGCCACAAGAAAACACCATTTCTTTCTAGCATTAAGCACTCTGTCCACATTCTTATTATTATTATTATTATTATTAACATTTTACATTTTTGTATTATGGACAACGCACAGGCTCAGAGCCTGTTCCCAAATGGATGGACTAGCTCTACCCCTCTTGCAGGCTAAATTATTTGTTCATTTATTTCACTGTCTTTTGCATTGAAACATACCAACCACTCAAATCTATGAAGCCACTGGCTCTAGATTAATTGGTTTTCTTTGCCTTTATATTTAGCCAAGGTTTTTGTTTTGCGTAGTACTGCTTTTGATTGCATCATGGTGAAGATTGGAGGAAGTTCTTGGCTGAACGCAGTCAAAAGGGCTTTCAGGTCTCCTAGTAAAGAGGATGATAAGAAAAGTAGTAGAAGGAGAGAAGTTCATGAACAAGAGGAGGAAGAAAAGGTGAAAATTTAGTAATTTCTTTGTAACATAATTAACATTTCCCATTAAAATTTTTGTGGGTTAATTTGTGCAGAAGAGAGGGAAAAGAAGATGGATTTTCAGGAAGTCATCGAATCAAGAAACAGTAATACACCATTGTGGAGCGACCACCATCACTAACATTACAGCAACCACCAATCCTGCTTCTGCTGCTAGTAATAGTATTGGTACTGAAGCTGCTGATGCTAAGCAAAGACAAGTCCTTGAAGCGGCCATGGCCACAACAGCAGCGGCACATGCAGCAGTTGCTACAGCTCAAGCAGCTGTTGAGGTTGTTAGACTCACCAGGCCTCCCCTTCTTGCTAAACAACATTTTGCTGCCATTGCTATACAAAAAGCTTTTAGGGGATATCTGGTAAGTGATTACAAAGAGAGTAAGAGAAATTACATATCTCAAGGACTTTTTAACTAACTAATGTTTGTGTTATTTTGAAGGCAAGGAGAGCTCGTAGAGCACTAAAGGGGCTGGTAAAGATGCAAGCCTTAGTGAGAGGTCATAATGTTAGAAAGAGAGCAAATATGATACTTCAGTGCATGCAAGCTATGGTGAGGGTGCAATCTCGGGTGCTTGATTCCTATGAAGGCAGCACAAACTCCGTCTCCAGTGATCAGAATAGCTTGTGGGGTTCAAATCTTTCTGAGAGGAAATCTACTGTAATAAATTTTGTTGCAGATAATGTGTTATGCTTGGGCCTCGGCTTTGATTTTGTTAATCCATAACAATATATGCTGCAGTGTAGGGATGCAAGCAGCACTGCTGATGACTGGGTTCATTGCAATAATTACAAGCCTAAAACATTAGAGGAAATACAGGAAATGTTACAGGAAACGAAGGAAGTAGTCGCCTTGAAACGTGAAAAGGCCCTTGCTTATGCTTTCTCTCAACAGGTTTTTGATCACATCCCTTGCCATTTGATTTATCACCTTCTATTTTGGCTGGAAATTAATACCAAGCCAGCAAACATTTGACGCAAACTCTTGCTTTGTTAGATATGGAAACCTGGAAGAGACTCATATGCAAGTGAAGGAGAGGTAGAAGAGAATCCCAGATGGCTAGACAGGTGGAGAACTAGGAAGGAATGGGAGAGAAGAGGGAGCGGTGCATTGTGTGATCAATTATATCACAGTAGAGACCCTGTCAAAACTGTTGAAAGGGACACCTCGAGACCTTACTCTTACTCTACCCCAAATGCTTATAATTTCAATCATCAATATCACTACCAACAACACAGGCCTAGTTCATACTCAGTTGCCTCTCCTCTTCAAAAAAACCACAACACTCTCTCACAACCAGTCACACCATCCCTTTCCAAAACAAGAACACTACTTCAAGTCCATTCAGCTAGCCCTCGCTGCCTAGGAGAAGGCAGAAACCATGTGATGGAAGCAACCAATCCTTCTTCTGCTTCAATGCCTAACTACATGGCTGCCACTGCATCTGCCAAGGCTAGAATTCGTCGATCACAAAGTGCACCAAGGCAGAGAGCTTCAACCCCAGAGAGAGAAAAGTCAGGTTCAGCCAGAAAACGCCTGTCTTTCCCAGTACCTGACCTGGCAACTTGCAATGCGGGTAACATGGTTAACGATTATAGCCTGAGGAGTCCAAGTTTGAAGGGCATTCAGGGAGCTAATATGGTAATGGAGCAAAGGTCTAACATGTCTTCTTGTTACACAGACAGCATCGATGATGATTGATGAGGTATATCCTCCTTCAACTAATGACCTTATCAGGTGGTTAAGGTAAAGCCAATATTCGCAGGGTAAGAAAAGGGGGTGAATTATCTTTTAGTCCCTGACTGTTTAATTTAGTTATAACTTAGTTCTTTATGTTTGAAAACCTATAAATTAGTCTTCTGACTCTTGCTGTTGCCCAACCGAACGTGGCCTTTATAATTAACACTGATTTTTATCTGAGAATTTAAATTGTTGAGCAAATGTTTTTATAATAGAATTGAGACACGAGACTATCAAACATGACGGACTAAGTTATAATTGCATTGAAACTTGAAGGACTAAACAATAATTTACTCTAAAAAAACTAGAAGCCTGGCCATATTGAAGATGTTAGAACTGGAGGTAGTTGAAGAATCAAGAAAGAATTCAAGATGAGGATATTACTTGTGTGATTATTCATGATCAGTTTCATCAGAATAACCCTATCCCTCTTAGACGTTAAGAGGAGTAAACAAATCTACATCAGTAGTCCTTTAGCAGCTTTTGATGGTATAATGCACTACATTTATTAAATACTGCGTGCATGAGTGCTGCTGCTGCTGCTCCTTGAAAGATACAAAGCATTATTGGTTTGATGGAGAGTCCTTGAAAAATACAAAGCATTATTGGTTTGATGGAGAGATGTCTTGAGCATTAAATTTAGTCAAAGATGTATTTAAGAACTCAAATTTCCTACTTCATTGCACAAGCCAAATGTGACACAATCTTCGTTAATTTAGCTAGCTAGCTAGCTAATGATGTCTGCTGAAATCGATTTTCTTCGTCTTCTAAATTGTTTACAGCCCTCAGACCACCAAATTGGTCTGCAACAGCTTCTTGTTAACCAGTACAGAGGAGCTATTCTTGTGCCTTACCTCGTGGAAATGAGAACATTTAACAGGCATGAAAGGCCTTCAAGAAGTAAAAATTGAGAAATTTGAACCTCTAATTTATTGAACTTTATAGCCTTATTAATAGGCCAATCAAGTGCATCAACCAATAACTTCAATGGGGTATTCTTGAGGAGTTTTTATATTTCTTCTACTGAATGTTTAGCATTACTCTTTTAGTAATATACTATGAGGTAACAATGATAATAGAGCAACAAGATCAGATCTATGTTATTATTTTCATGAAAATCATGTTTTGTTAAGTATTATTGACCAGATCGACTCGGTTCTTGATCTGATTTCAAATTAAATTGAGTGGGAAGTAATTCTTTTTGACCCCTTTGATATTTGAATAGACTCAAGTCACTCAATTAATATTATTTTTTTATCTATAGCAAGGGGACAGTTCCTTTTCCATGCTTCATATAAAATCAATTTTGTGTCATACTAAAACAATTTAACAATCAACTGATCTAGGAATAATTTTATAAAATAAAACAGTTATATACAAATATTGGACGTCGAATTCGATAAAAACAACATCATTGGAAGATAAATTATTGACAAAACTTACAAAAACAGTAGCATCATCAAGCCCATCTCAACTTGTAAGTCAAGCCAATCGCAGTGGAGTTATTGAACTCAAATAGCAAGAGCTTCCAATTCTAAAGGAAGACTGTTGCATTGCAGAGACCGAATGAAATAGAATTTTAAGACAACTACTTAACTATTCATTATTTTTCTTAGAATAAAAAACAAATAAGAATATTTAGCACAAGGATTAACGGGTTACCATGTATTTGTGGGTGTTTGGACTGGCTTAGAATCTGTCCTAGAAGCCCCAGAAAGAAGATCCATTGCATATTTCTCCTGCAAGAGAAATAGACCCTATGGAGCAGTAGCAACTTTGATGCCGAAAGAAAAGATTAAAAAAAGAGACTAGAGAATGAGACTAAAAGTTATGACTTTATTTGTCAAAAAGCACATTTGACTTGCAATTCAGACATCATTTTTAAATTTATACTTGATGTTACACATCCCGATGCAACAGTTTTCGAGATGAAGCAGAATGTGAGGTGGTTCATGGCAAGCCTTTCCCTGCTCTGTGGAGAACTGGCAAAAGCATGTTTTCTGTAATTACTTGGATACAATAGTAAAAAAAATCTTGGGTATTCTCTTTATTTTTTGTTGTATCAAACTAGTTTTTTCTTTTTTTAAATTCTGTTTTTTTTTTCTTTTTTGTTATGTTCTTATTTTTGCTTTCACTACTGACTTTACTGTCTTTATAATATATTCTTGATGATTATCAAAAAATAAAAATAAAAATAGTGAGAATAAGTAGAACATAATCAAGTGGATTTTTGGTTTTTTGTTTGTGACAGGGTTTGTCAATCTGTCTTGTTTGAGACGAAGAGCCAAGAAAAGCATCCTAAGAGATGCCAGCGCCATTGTTAATCAGCTGTGGTTCTGTCCATGTAGTTCTAACATGCATGGGGTGTTTTTCATTTGTATCTGAAATTAAATAACGAGATATTGTAATTATAAATGTATTCGAGCATAATGTAATGCAATAGAAGCATAAAAATGGCCACCATCTCCTTCTATAATATCACATTACGTACTTACTTGTTTTATTCTCCCAAACCCATCCCTACTACTCTAGAAAAGTTTTTCCTCGCATAAGCTCCTGCCCTCCCTGTGATGGTCTATAAATATTGGCCTAGCCAGATCTTAATCTTCTTATGGCAGGGAATATCCGGTTTAATCTGATAGGTCAACCAGATGCCCTACCTTTGTCAATTATCTGTATATTTTTAATTAGTTTGATTCATTATATTTAATTCTACTAGATTATAGACCGTAATAATATTCCTAAAACAACTTTTTAGACTCAATGTATATATATAACCCTCTTCTGTTATACAAAAATAAAATAAAATAAAAAAATAGTATACTCATCGGATTTCATATTACTTTCGATTATAGTTTATTTATGAAAAAACTAATTAAGAGATTACAGTTTATAAAGATTTGATGTTCATGTTGTCAAAATTGATTCATGATTATTAAGGATTTAATGTTAAATGATTGATTTTAAGTATATTGTTAGAAATAAGAATTTATAAGTTGATTTGTTTAAATTGATTTTTATGAGTTAAGAAATTCATTTCAACCTAGCTAGAAAATCTGGACAAAATGGTCTCGATGATGAAATTTTATTTTGATCTTTGATTTGTGAAAATTACAGTTTAATCCCTAAATGTTGAAAAAATTATAATTTGACCCCTAAATGTATTTTGAGATTTTGGACAGTGTTATTTTGAGGTTAAGAATGATGAATCTCAAATTGATAATTGATTTTAAATATTTTTAATTTGGTCCTTTAATTTTAAGAATTTACATTTTAGTCCCTAAACTTTAAAAAAATTCCAAAGTTCATTTCACTCTTGTGATTTGTTGGATAGTGTCCCCTTGTGGAGCCCTAGTGTTGTTTGTAAAGAAAAAAGATGGGTTATTGAGACTGTTTATAGATTATAGGCAACTAAATCGAGTAATAGTTCGAAATAAATACCCAGTTCCCTGTATAGATGATTTGTTTGATGAGTTGTAGGGGGCTCAATTTTTTTCTAAGATTGATCTTCGATCTATGTATCATCAATTGAGAATAAAATAGGAGGACATTTTGAAGACAACTTTTAGAACTTTGTATGGTCATTATGAGTTTTTAGTGACGTCTTTTAGATTGATGAATGCACCATCAACTTTTATGGACTTGATAAATAGGATGTTCAGACAATTTATTGATTGATTTGTGATGGTTTTTATTGATGATATTTTAGTGCATTCGAGGTTTAGAGAGAAGCATGAGCAACACTTGAGAAGGTGCTTCAAACTCTACGAGATCATTAGTTATATGACAAGTTTTTAAAGATTGAGTTTTGGTTGGAAAGTGTAGCATTTCTTGGGCTTCTAGTGTCAAGGAATGAGATTGAGGTTGATTCTCAAAAGATTGAAGCAATTAAGTGGTGACTTAGGCCTATTTCGGTGATAGAGATTAGAAGTTTTTAGGTTTGGTCAGCTACTATCGAAGGTTTGTGGAGAACTTTTCTTATATTTTCGCACCATTGACTAAGTTAATGCAAAAAAAATAATTGTTAAGCTTTAGTGGTTTGAAACTTGTGAGAAAAGTTTCTTAAAGTTGAAGCAAAGATTGACTACAACGCCTATTCTAGCATTATCATTAGATTCTGGTGGTTACACAATATATTGTGATGCTTCGAGAGTGAGGTTAGGATGTGTTCTAATATAGCATGGCAAGGTTATTATCTAAGCTTTACGACAGCTAAAAAAGCATGAATAGAACTATCTTACACATGATTTAGAGATGGCGACTGTAATTTTTGCTTTAAAGATTTGGAGGCACTACTTGTATGGTAAAACTTGCAAGATCTTCACAAATCATAAGAGTTTAAAATACATCTTTCAGTAAAGGGATTTAAATTTAAGGTAGATGAGATGGTGGAACTGCTGAAGGATTATGATTGTACCTATAGTACCATCCAGGTAGGGCAAATGCATTTACCAATGCTTTGAGTAGAAAATTATTAAGAAGCTTAGTTTATATTCAGGAGGTACAAAGACCTATGATTAGGGAGCTGTATAATTTAGTGGATGAAGGAGTCAGATTTGTTCTTGTGAAGCTGGAGCAATGATTGCTCACTTTTAGGTTAAGTCGGATTTGTTTGATAAGATAAAAGCAGCTCAGAAAAAAGATGATTCACTACTTAAAATCAGAAATGAGGTTGAGCAGGGTAAGGCTCCAGGTTTTGTGATAGGTGATGATGATATGCTAAGATATAGGAATAGACTTTATACTTGATGTAGATGATCTGATGAGAGAATTGATGGTAGAGGCACATCAGACAATTTACACAATGCATCTAGGTTCCACCAAAATGTATACAGATTTTAAGATGTGTTATTGGTAAAATAGGATAAAGGCTGATGTAGCAAACTTTCTTTCTAAGTGTTTGACCTGTCAGAGGGTAAAGGGTAAACACGAGAAATCTGCTGGATTATTACAACCATTGTTGACTTCATAATGGAAATGGAAAATGATCATAATAAACTTCATAACAGGATTGTCTAAAAGTCAAGAGGGTTATGAGTCGATGTGGGTGATTATTGACAGGTTGATAAAATCAACCCATTTTCTGTTAGTTAAGATTATTTATGGATATACAAAATTGATGGAATTGTTTATTAGTGAGATTGTAAGGTTAAATGGAATGCCAATTTTGATAGTGTCAGATAGAGGTCCACAGTTTACATCATGATTTTAGGTGAAATTAGAAGAAGCTATGGGTACTACAATGCAGTTGAGTACAACTTTTCATCCTCAGACAAATGGTCAATCTGAGAGGACTATTCAGATCTTAAAGGATATGTTTAGAGCTTGTGTTATGGATTTTAGAGTTGTTTGGAGTAAGTTCCTGTCATTAGTGGAATTTGCTTACAACAACAGTTATCATGGTAGGATAAAGATGACACCTTATGAGGCTTTGTATGGTCGAAAATATAGATCATCAGTTTGTTGGTTTGAGGTTGATAAAAAGAGGCTAATAGGATTAGAGTTTACTCAGATTACCTCAAAGAAGATAGAGGTAATTAGAGAGAAGCTTCAAATAGCTCAAAGTAAACAAAAAAGTTACATAGATAAAAGAAGACGTGACTTAGAGTTTTCAGTTGGTGATTGTGTAATTTTCTAATGAGCTTTACTTTATGATATTCTTGTTATGACCTTTTTTAGAAACCTTCTTGTAAGAACTTATAGCCATAATTGTATATATATTCCTTATTATTATATAAGCTTGAGTGTATATTGAATGTTATCTACTTACTGAGTTGTTTAACTCACCCTCTCATTATTTACCCTTTTTAGACTTATAGCTTGATAGCAGGTCACTTTTATTGGATCTTCAGAACCTGCTCTTTTGGTTGTAATTTGTATATTTTTTTTATATCTAGTTAGTGCTCTACAACTATGAATTTGTATTAACTCTTGTAGAAAGACAATTAAATTATTATGAAGTTAGTTTTGTTGTTATTGTTGTGTTGAACTCTAATTGACTTATTTGAAGGATAAGTTTGTAAGTTTGGGTTCGCATAAGTATGGAACTTTGGAGGGGAACCTTGCCTATGTGCCGAACATGGATTTGGGAATCGAGTGGTGACATTAAACCTGTTTTTTTTTTTTATGCATTGAAATCTTTTATTTGTGTTGTTTTGAGTATATTTTGTATATTTATTATAGGTTCTCCTAACTATCTTCAATAGATTTTTCAGGTCTTTCATCTAATATTCTTTTTAATCTATATTTTTTCGAGTGAGTGGGATAATTTTTATTTTACATATAATATAAATAAATATGTATGTTGATTCTATGATGAGTATGACTGGTTAATTTCTTGAATATTTATATATGTTGTTTTATTTTCCGAGTACTCATTTATTATTAAATTGCACTTATATTTTATTGACCTAAATTCTATTCGATATGATATAATTTTTTTTAATGATTATGTAAATACTTATTATGCCTTGATATAGGACTTGTCAGTAACTTCATGCTAACATAGAGTAGTTAGCATATATGTATATAATATTCTATATACCTAGCTGGTGAGAGAGATATCAGCCTATGACGACTGATCATCCTATATTAGTCATCTTCGGGTGTCATCTGATCACCTTCGGGTGTCATCTGATCTCTGATATGTATTTCACTACTTTATGATAATATGTTTAGTATGTATATGTATATGTATATCAATATAAATCGACTTGCAAACTATTAATATAATTAATATCTAAAATGTATAGTAAATATTATTCCCTCGCTAAGTTAATTAAACTCATCTCTTATTTCTAATATTATTTTAAGTTTTTAGTTCTGATAACAAGTGAACTTTATTAAGTATTCCTTCTTCTTCAGTTTTGGTCAGTATACCTTGTTTTTTTATGAGGTTTTCCTTTTAGTTTTTATTTGATGTCTTAAATGCTCTACTATTATCCTGTTTTAGTAAAGTTTGGATTTTAAACAACATAATATGTTATGGATTATTTTTTTTATTTTAATTACTAATGAGAAGTTTTGAATTATCATTTGGTTTCATTAGTTTTGAATAATATAATATTTCTGAAAATTATGAAATGTTGTATTTTTTTTAAATAACATGTTCTTTTGATATATCCGTTCTGAGGTTTAGCGTAGGTAAGGTATTCTTTCAACACCTCTCCTGTGTTGTCGATCATGGACCCGGGATTTAGGTCGTAATATATATCCACACCAACATGGCAAGCTTGATCCATGTGCGTTGTGTGCTTGTAGGTTATGTTGACATTTAGAATGGCTATAAATGTTTTCATCCTCCAACTCAGACCTTGCACATTACTGCATATGTAACTTTCCATAAGAGTGAGTTATATTACTTAGACGGAGTCTCAGAACATGCTCTATAGGGGGAAAGCTTTAGCTTTACAGAAGGTACTCAGATCATCTTAATTCAATAAAAGGTTTTAAAACAGTTAGTATCCAAATAACCAGTTACAGTGGTGCAACAAGATCAAGAGTCATTTAAATCTTCAGATGTTGGTATTGGTTCAAATAACTTCCCCTCTACAACTCCTATTACAGTACAATCACCACGCATCCAATCAGGTCTTGATGATTTCTCACGGGTAATTAAACATTCAATCTTCCATTTAATCGCTTTTCTTGAGTCAAGTAATACATGAAACACAAGTTATCAACTACCTCTTTGTACTACTAGAGGTATTCCTAGATAATAATATGACTTTGACCCTAAAACAAATGTTAAATACCGTATTGCTAATCACGTGTCCCTACATAGGCTATCTTTATCATGTGCATCATTTATATGTCAATTATCTACTATATCCATTCCAAGTAAGGTGCAAGAAGCTTTGAAAAATCTCAAATGGACCCAAGCAATGAATCATAAAATGGAGTCTCTCTAGAAGAATTCCACTTGGTAGATGACAATCCTTCTAAAAAAGAGGAGAACAGTGGGTTATAGATGGATATATAAAATAAAGTTTAAGGTAAATAGCTCCATTAAGCCATACAAAGCTAAATTAATGGCTAAAGGTACACTTAAACTTATAAGATTGATTATGGGGAGACCTTTACTTTTGTAGCTATGATCAACACAATGCAAGTACTTCTTTATCTGACATCAAACCTAGACTGGCCATTACACCAATTTGATGACAAAAATACCTTCTTGCATGATGACGTAAAAGAGGAAATCTATATAGATCCCTTTTAGGATGCAAAATGGGACATGATAAAGGCAACATGGTGTGTAAACTAAGAAAGTCGCTTTATGGATTGAAGTAATCACCCAGAGCATGGTTTAAAAAATTCAGCAAATCAATGAAGGGGTTCAGATACAAGCAAAGTAACTCAAATCATGTCTTTTTCTTGAAACATAAGAAAGGTAAAGTCACTACCCTTATTGTATATGTTGATGACATGGTAGTTACAGGGAATAACCTAAAAAAAAAAGGAAGCATTATAGCAATACTTAGCAAGTGAGTTTAAAATGAAAGATCTTGGTGCTTTAGATTATTTTTTTAGGCATCAACGTGGGTTGTTCTGAAAAGGACATTTTAATTGATACTGAAACATTGGCTAGCAAACTAGCAGACATGCCAACAGAGTTGAATTATTAACTTGGTGAATATCTTAATCAGGTACCCACTAACAAAGAAAGATACAAACACCTTATAAGTAAGTTGATTTATCTAAGACATACTAGACCTGATATAACATATGTTGTAAGTGTCGTAAGTCAGTTCATGCATACACCAAGGAAAGCTCACATGGATGTGGTAAACCGAATTCTGAGATACTTTAAGTCAATTCCTGGAAGAGGATTGATGTTCTCACGATATGGTCATCTAGATATCGAGGGTCATACTAATATAGATTGGGCAAGCTTTGTTGCTGACTTGTGATCTACATCTTGATATTTTACTTTTATGGAAGGCAATCTAATATCTTAGTGAAGTAAAAAACATAACGTAATGTCAAGACCAAGTGTTGAAGCAAAATATCAAGGTATAACATATGGAGTATGTGAGCTATTCTAAATAAAGAATTTATTGGGGTTCAAACCCTATCATGCCATAAAACTGAATTGTGATAACAAAGTTGCAATAGAGATTGTACATAATCCAGTACGACATAATAAAATCAAACATGTTGAAATTGATAGACATTTTATCAAATAAAAGCTCGAGGTAAAGATTATTGAGGTGTTTTTTTTCAAATCTAAAGATCAATTTGCAAATATCCTCACCAAATCTATCATAGAAAAAATATTTTACAACTCACTTAGCAAATTAGGCATGAACTATATGTATACTCTAACTCGAGGGGAGTGTTAATTAGCTATATGTATATTCCTAATTAGTTTGATTTATTGTAATTAATTCTGTGAGATTATAGGCCCATATTAATATTTTTATAATAGCTTCCTAGGCTCTGTATATATATAACCCGCCTCTGTGATGCCCAA
>NW_011499981.1:591610-600538 GCF_000495115.2 Populus euphratica | reverse complement strand
GTTTATAAAGATTTGATGTTCATGTTGTCAAAATTGATTCATGATTATTAAGGGTTTAATATTAAATAATTGATTTTAAGTATATTGTTAGAAATAAGAATTTATAAGTTGATTTGTTTAAATTGATTTTTATGAGTTAAGAAATTCATTTCAACCTAGCTAGAAAATCTGGACAAAATGGTCTCGATGATGAAATTTTATTTTGATCTTTGATTTGTGAAAATTACAGTTTAATCCCTAAATGTTGAAAAAATTATAATTTGACCCCTAAATGTATTTTGAGATTTTGGACAGTGTTATTTTGAGGTTAAGAATGATGAATCTCAAATTGATAATTGATTTTAAATATTTTTAATTTGGTCCTTTAATTTTAAGAATTTACATTTTAGTCCCTAAACTTTAAAAAAATTCCAAAGTTCATTTCACTCTTGTGATTGGTTGGATAGTGTCCCCTTGTGGAGCCCTAGTGTTGTTTGTAAAGAAAAAAGATGGGTTATTGAGACTGTTTATAGATTATAGGCAACTAAATCGAGTAATAGTTCGAAATAAATACCCAGTTCCCTGTATAGATGATTTGTTTGATGAGTTGTAGGGGGCTCAATTTTTTTCTAAGATTGATCTTCGATCTATGTATCATCAATTGAGAATAAAATAGGAGGACATTTTGAAGACAACTTTTAGAACTTTGTATGGTCATTATGAGTTTTTAGTGACGTCTTTTAGATTGATGAATGCACCATCAACTTTTATGGACTTGATAAATAGGATGTTCAGACAATTTATTGATTGATTTGTGATGGTTTTTATTGATGATATTTTAGTGCATTCGAGGTTTAGAGAGAAGCATGAGCAACACTTGAGAAGGTGCTTCAAACTCTACGAGATCATTAGTTATATGACAAGTTTTTAAAGATTGAGTTTTGGTTGGAAAGTGTAGCATTTCTTGGGCTTCTAGTGTCAAGGAATGAGATTGAGGTTGATTCTCAAAAGATTGAAGCAATTAAGTAGTGATTTAGGCTTATTTCGGTGACAAAGATTAGAAGTTTTTAGGTTTGGTTGGCTACTATTGAAGGTTTGTGGAGAAATTTTCTTAGATTTCCGTATCATTGACTAAGTTAACGCAAAAAAAAAAAAAATTATTAAGTTTTAGTGGTTTGAAACTTATGAGAAAAAGTTTCTTAGAGTTGAAGCAAAGATTGACTACAACGCCTATTCTAGCAGTACCATTAGATTCTGGTGGTTACACAGTATATTGTGATGCTTCGAGAGTGAGGTTAGGATGTGTTCTAATATAGCATGGCAAGGTTATTATCTAAGCTTTACGACAGCTAAAAAAGCATGAATAGAACTATCTTACACATGATTTAGAGATGGCGACTGTAATTTTTGCTTTAAAGATTTGGAGGCACTACTTGTATGGCGAAACTTGTGAGATCTTCACAGATCACAAGAGTTTAAAATAAATCTTTCAGTAAAGGGATTTAAATCTAAGGTAGATGAGATGGTGGAACTGCTGAAGGATTATGATTGTACCTACAGTACCATCTAGGTAGGGTAAATGTATTTACCGATGCTTTGAGTAGAAAATTATTAAGGAGCTTAGTTTATATTCAGGAGGTACAAAGACCTATGATTAGGGAGTTGCATAATTTAGTGGATGAAGGAGTCAGATTTGTTCTTTGAAGCTGGAGCAATGATTGCTCACTTTTAGGTTAAGTCGTATTTGTTTGATAAGATAAAAGCAGCTAAAAAAAAAGATGATTCACTACTTAAAATCAGAAATGAGGTTGAGCAGGGTAAGGATGCAAGTTTTGTATAGGTGATGATGATATGCTAAGATATAGGAATAGGCTTTATACCTGATGTAGATGATTTGAGGAGAGAATTGATGGTAGAGGCACATCAGACAATTTACACAATGCGTCTAGGTTCCACCAAGATGTATAAAGATTTTAAGATGTGTTATTGGTAGAATAGGATAAAGGCTGATGTAGCAAACTTTCTTTCTAAGTGTTTGACCTGTCAGAGGGTAAAGGGTAAACACGAGAAATCTGCTGGATTATTACAACCATTGTTGACTTCATAATGGAAATGGAAAATGATCATAATAAACTTCATAACAGGATTGTCTAAAAGTCAAGAGGGTTATGAGTCGATGTGGGTGATTATTGACAGGTTGATAAAATCAACCCATTTTCTGTTAGTTAAGATTATTTATGGATATACAAAATTGATGGAATTGTTTATTAGTGAGATTGTACGGTTACATGGAGTGCCAATTTTGATAGTGTCAGATAGAGGTCCACAATTTACATCACGGTTTTAGGTGAAATTAAAAGAAGCTATGGGTACTAAAGTGCAGTTAAGTATAACTTTTTATCCTCAGATAAATGGTCAATCTGAGAGGACTATTCAGATCTTGAAGGATATGTTTAGGGCTTGTGTTATGGATTTTAGAGTTGGTTGGAGTAAGTTCCTGTCATTAGGGGAATTTGTTTACAACAACAGTTATCAAGGTAGGATAAAGATGACACCTTATGAGGCTTTGTGTGGTAAAAAATGTAGATCACTAGTTTGTTGGTTTGAAGTTGGTGAGAAGAGGCTAATAGGACTAGAGTTGACTCAGATTACCTCAAAGAAGATAGAGGTAATTAGAGAGAAGCTTCAAACAGTTCAGAGTAGATAAAAAATTTACGTAGATAAAAGAAGACGTGACTTAGAGTTTTCAATTGGTGATTGTGTAATTTTCTAACGAGCTTTACTTTATGATATTCTTGTTATGACCTTTTTTAGAAACCTTACTATAAGAACTTATAGCCATAATTGTATATATATTCCTTATTATTATATAAGCTTGAGTGTATATTGAATGTTATCTACTTACTGAGTTGTTTAACTCACCCTCTCATTATTTACCCTTTTTAGACTTATAGCTTGATAGCAGGTCACTTTTATTGGATCTTCAGAACCTGCTCTTTTGGTTGTAATTTGTATATTTTTTTTTATATCTAGTTAGTGCTCTACAACTATGAATTTGTATTAATTCTTGTATAAAGATAATTAAATTATTATGAAGTTAGTTTTGTTGTTATTGTTGTGTTAAACTCTGTTTGACTTATTTGAAGGATAAGTTTGTAAGTTTGGGTTCGCATAAGTATGGAACCTTAGAGGGGAACCTTGCTTGTGTGCCAGACATGGATTTGAGAATGGAGTGGTGACATTAAACTTTTTTTTTATGCATTGGAATCTTTTATTTGTGTTATTTTGAGTATATTTTGTATATTTATTATAGGTTCTCCTAACGATCTTCAATAGATTTTTCAGGTCTTTCATCTAATATTCTTTTTAATCTATATTTTTTCGAGTGAGTGAGATAATTTTTATTTTACATATAATATAAATAAATATGTATGTTGATTCTATGATGAGTACGACTGATTAATTTCTTGAATATTTATATATGTTGTTTTATTTTCCGAGTACTCATTTATTATTAAATTGCACTTATATTTTATTGACCTAAATTCTATTCGATATGATATAATTTTTTTTAATGATTATGTAAATACTTATTATGCCTTGATATAGGACTTGTCATTAACTCCACACTAACATAGGGTAGTTAGCATATATATACATAATATTCTATATACCTAGCTGGTGAGAGAGACATCAGCCTATGACGACTGATTATCCTATATTAGTCACCTTCAGATGTCATCTGGTCTCTGACATGTATTTTACTACTTTATGATAATATGTTTAGTATGTATATGTATATTAATATCTAAAATGTATAGTAAATACTATTCTCTCGCTAAGTTAATTGACTCATCTCTTATTTCTAATATTATTTTAAGTTTTTAGTTTCTGATAACAAGTGAACTTTATTAAGTATTTCTTCTTCTTCAGTTTTGGTTGGTATGCCTTGTTTTTTTACGAGGTTTTCCTTTTAGTTTTGATTCGATGTCTTAAATGCTCCACTATTATCCTGTTTTAGTAAAGTTTGGATTTTAGATAACATAATGTGTTATGGATTATTGTTTTTGTTTTAATTACTAATGAGAAGTTTTGAACTATCATTTGGTTTCATTAGTTTTGAATAATATAATATTTCTGAAAATTATGAAATGCTGTATTTTTTTTAAATAACTTGTTCTTTTGATATATCCGTTCTGAAGTTTAGCGTAGGTGAGGTATCCTTTCAACACCTCTCCTGTATTGTCAATCATGGACCCGGGATTCAGGTCGTGATAAATATCCACACCAACATGGCAAGCTTGATCGATGTACGTTGTGTGTTTGTAGGTTATATTGACACTTAGAATGACTATAAATGTTTTCATCCTCCTACTCAGACCTTGCACATTATTGCATATGTGACTTTCCATAAAAGTGAGTTATATTACTTGGACGGAGTCTCAAAACATGCTCTATATGGGGAAAGCTTTAGCTTTACAGAAGGTATTCAGATCATCTTAATTCAATAAAAGGTTTTAGAACAGTCAGTATCCAAATAACCAGTTACAATGGTGCAACAAGATCAAGAGTCACTAAAATCTCCAGATGTTAGTATTGGTTCAGATAACTTCCCCTCTATAACTACTATTACAGTACAATCACCACGCATCCAATCAGGTCTTGATGATTTCCCAAAGGTAATTAAACATTCAATCTTCCACTTAATCACTTTTCTTGAGTCAAGTAATACATGAAACACAAGTTATCAACTACCTCCTTGTACGACTAGAGGTATTCTTAGACAATAATATGACTTTGACCCTAAAACAAATGTTAAATACCGTATTGCTAATCACATGTCCTTATATAGGCTATCTTTATCATGTGCATCATTTGTATGTCAATTATCTATTGTATTCATTCCAAGTAATGTGCAAGAAGCTTTGAAAAATCTCAAAAGGACCCAAGCAATGAATCATGAAATGGAGTCCCTCTAGAAAAATTCCACTTAGTAGATGACAATCCTTTTAAAAGAGAGGAGAACAGTGGGTTGTAGATGGATATATAAAATAAAGTTTAAGGTAAATAACTCTATTAAGCCAATTGATGACAATATGGTAGTCACAAAGAATCACCTAGAGGAAAAGGAAGCATTATAACACCACTTAGCAAGTGAGTTTAAAATGAAAGATCTTGGTGCTCTAGATTATTTTTTTAGGCATCAACGTGGGTTGTTATGAAAAAGGGCATTTTAATTGATACTGAAATGTTGACTAGCAAACTAGCAGACATGCCAACAGAGTTGAATTATTAACTTGGTGAATATCTTAATCAGGTACCCACTAACAAAGAAAGATGCAAACACCTTATAAGTAAGTTGATTTATCTAAGACACACTAGACCTGATATAACATATGTTGTAAGTGTGGTAAGTCAGTTCATGCATACACCAAATGAAGCTCACATGGATGTGGTAAACCGAATTCTGAGATACTTTAAGTCAGCTCCTGGAAGAGGATTGATGTTCTCACGATATGGTCATCTAGATATCGAAGGTCATACTAATACAGATTGGGCAAGCTCTGTTGCTAACTTATGATCTACATCTTGATATTTTACTTTTATGGAAGGCAATCTAATATCTTAGTGAAGTAAAAAACATAACGTAATGTCAAGATCAAGTGTTGAAGCAGAATATCAAGGTATGACATATGGAGTATGTGAGCTACTCTGAATAAAGAATTTATTGGGGTTCAAACCCTATCATGCCATGCAACTGAATTATGACAACAAAGTTGCAATAGAGATTGTACATAATCCAATACAACATACAAATATGTTGAAGTTGATAGACATTTTATCAAATAGAAGCTTGAGGTAAAGATTATTGAGGTGTTTTTTGTCAAATCTGAAAATTAATTTGCAAATATCTTCACTAAATCTATCATAGAAAAAGTATTTTACAACTCACTTAGCAAGTTAGGCATGAACAATATGTATACTCTAACTTGAGGGGGGAGTGTTAATCAGCTATATGTATATTTCTAATTAGTTTGATTTATTGTAATTGATTCTGTGAGATTATAGGCCCATATTAATATTTTTATAATAGCTTCCTAGGCTCTGTATATATATAACCCGCCTCTGTGATGCCAAAGAATGAAATAACAAAGCAGTATTTTTACCATATCTCATACTACCGCCCCGAGTTGAGTAAATGAAAGAAACCAATTTCTTTTTTTAAAAAAAAAAAGAAAAATGATTTCTTTTTTGTTTTTTAAAAGTCAAAGTTTGAATTGTCCTGCTAATCCAACCGACTTAATTTGAGCCTGGAGTCCATTTTATAATAACCTTCAAACGGACTACAATTTGAATGTGGCCTACTTTAGTATTTTTATACTCTTGTGCAGGCCACTGTAGCTGGGTTGTATTTAATTCTGTCATCAGGCATGGCCCTTCATGTTATGTATGAAAAATAACGGGGCCGTTGTTATGACTGCTCTTAACCTTATCTTATACAAAGTCTTCCTTGGTCTTGAACTGATCTTGTTATTAAAGTAATTTCATTTTGAATACTGTAACATGAGATAATAAAAGAAACGTAAACATCCAATATACATTTGTGTGTGTGAGTGTTAATAAAGAAAGTCAATGGCATCAATCTCTGTACATATGAGAATTTGGATGCTTGTTCATGCTTATAATTATAACATTAGCTGAATGGAACTTGATGTCTTGTATTTAATAATATCTGCTGATTTCACTGTGTCCTATACAGCTTTATAAAACCAATGTGCAAGAATCTGGCAGCCCAGCAAGCATGAGTTAAACATCAACTCTTATTTTATGTCTACAAACAGCGTGAATAATAGCTACGACTTTCTGCAGCAGCAACATGAATCTATGACGCATTCCATTACTTCATCGACATGAATCTTTGCATTTTTATATATATATATATATATATAACTCTTAAAGCTTTCTGTTTATCTGACAATGGCTCAGCTGGCTGGCCCTGATGAGATAGAGTCATTTCGGATTGAGTTAGCAGAGATTGGAAGAAGCATAAGGACCTCATTCAGGAGTCATGTGTCGAGTTTTCGTAGCGTTTCAACTGTGAAATCTGAGCATGGTAGGGATGCTGATGGTGAAGATGTGTCACAATGGGTTGATGTTGAGAGATTACCAACCTTCGAACGGATTACCACTGCTTTATTTGAGGAGCAAGATGGCACCGCTGGAAATGGAGATGTTAAGGGGGGGAAGAGAATTATTAATGTTGCCAAACTTGGAGCTCAAGAACGGCATATGTTCATTGAGAAGCTCATCAAACACATTGAAAATGATAACCTCCGATTGTTGCATAAACTTAGGAAAAGAATTGACAAGTAATTACCTTTGTACTTGCCCTTTTTGAAACGTGTGCTGACAGTCTAGTCTAGTCATACTTATTAAAGTGCACTTGGAAACGTTGATGTGCTGAGTACCAAACTGATAGAATTCCTTGAAATATTAGAGTACTCTACGTGCACATATTAACTTGAATTCCTTCATATTTAATGTATATTTTCCACATGTAATATGATCATAGATGTCTCTCAGATATTAAATCTAATCTTTTTATTGATCTAGTTATAATTATGTTTTTCAGAGTTGGTGTGCAGTTGCCCACTGTAGAAGTGAGATACAAAAATCTGTGTGTTGAATCAGAATGCGAGATAGTTCAGGGAAAGCCTCTCCCCACTCTATGGAACACTGCCAAGAGCATTCTCTCTGTAAGTATCTGCATGTAAGAGGAATAAGTTCTCCAAGTGGTTTTCTATTAACCTTTGGATAATCTTTTACAACATGAAAATTGCAAAATTTTAACTTGAAACGATTGTCTTTCTTCTTCAATGCAAGGTGGAGCAAGCCTGTGAGTGTTGAAACACACTTAACTAGCTCAGCTAGCTTGGTTTTAATATTATAAATTGATGAAACACACTTATTTATTCTTGAAACAAACCCTCCAAGCTAGGAAAACAACAAACAAGAAATTCTAAACCTAGACAGGTTTTCCATCTAGCTAAATTAGAAGGCAGAAATGAAATTCAAGGGGCAGATTCTTCAACACAAATTGGATCACCATGTCCAGCCTCTCTAGTTAGCCTATGTTGCTTTTTTTATTGACTAATAAGGCTACTGACATGTAAAGAGAGTTGGAGGCAAGATTGCCAAAGCTCCATTGAATGTTAATTGACAAAAAGAGGGCAGTCTTGCATGTTGCAAAATATGGCAGCAGGATTTTTCGATCTGCAGAATGGTTTATCAGCCTGCGCACTTGTCAGAACAATGACCATAACTCTTCGTAGGAAGCTCCAAATCCTTCACCGTTTGATGTGTTGAAAACAGGAGACATATAGAGTTTTAGGGATATATGGATGCCTAGTTTTTTGCTCATAATTAGTGCAGTTTTTCCTTTAAAGATAATCCTGAAATCGGAGCTTGTTATGAACCTTTTCAACTCTCTTGATACTCGTTTAGCACCAGTTATCACGTCTTCATTTTTCCATGTAAATTTCTGATTTATTAGGGATGCTTTTGCATTACATTTCCATTTATAAACAGCTAAAAGCTAAACTATTTCTGTTTGTGACAGGGGATTGCCAATCTGTCATGTTCGAAACAACGAACCAAGATAAGCATCATAAAAGATGTCAGTGGCGTTGTTAAGCCAGGAAGGTAGCCTTCAAATAGTCGGGATTTATTATGTTCAATTAATAGTAGAACAGGAACACTTGAGCCCTCATTCTCATTCGTTTCCACATGCTAAACCAGCAAAATAGCGATGGCCACTGACAAAATTGCCGTTCTGACTCACCATTTATTCGCTCAGTTCTCTTGAAAAAGACACAAGTAGTAATGGCTAACTAAATTGAAGATTTCTCTTTGAGATTAAAAAAAATCTATAGTTTAATTCGGGAAAGA
>NW_011499981.1:581185-591564 GCF_000495115.2 Populus euphratica | reverse complement strand
GGAAAGAGTATTCGCGTGAGTCCTAAGGGAACTCAGTAATTGGTTGTTTATTCTAATGAGCAACTTTCTAGCCTTCACAGGGGTTGTATCAATGTGTGTTTGCTCATATGCTTCATTACTTATGTTGGAAACAAGAAATGTACTGAATCTGGCATGATAACTTCAAGTTCACTTGCTGTTCATGTTTTTTTGCAGGATGACTTTATTACTAGGCCCTCCAGGATGTGGAAAAACTACTATGTTGATGGCTCTCTCTGGGAAACTAAGCCATTCTCTGAAGGTTTTCTTGCTTCTATGACACAAATAAGAGAAAAATAATTTTCAACAGTAATGGGGAATTCCATATAGAATCTTCACTCAGGAAATGTTTAGAAATTTCTGGAAGTTAGTCGTGTACCTTATTGTCTAAACAATTCTGGTGTTTGTAGAGATTTGATTCACTAGAAATTTATTTTACTGAAATCCATGAACACATTATTATATTCAATAAAATCTGAAATGCATCATACTTGACTATATTTGTGAGATTGCTGCTTGCACTGCTGCCTAAAGCTCTCAAATTTCTCCACAATTAAAATTGTTATGTGGAAATGGGATCGGTTCAGCTTTAAGTTACTCACTGATCCATATCTTCTTATAAAGGTTGCCGGGGAAATGTCTTACAATGGTCATAAATTGGAAGAGTTTGCTCCTCAGAAATCCTCTGCATATGTTAGCCAATATGATCTGCATATTCCAGAGATGACAGTGAGAGAAACAATTGATTTTTCAGCACGTTGTCAAGGAGCAGGAAGCCGA
This sequence comes from Populus euphratica, assembly GCF_000495115.2. Classification (NCBI taxonomy): domain Eukaryota; kingdom Viridiplantae; phylum Streptophyta; class Magnoliopsida; order Malpighiales; family Salicaceae; genus Populus; species Populus euphratica. The sequence continues at coordinate 590,766 of NW_011499981.1, read as the reverse complement.
GCTGGTAAGAATTCTTTATAGACACAAGTAGTGAATTTTTCTTTTAATTGAAATCAAACTCTCAACGTAATTCTGCAGAGTACCTTCTCATTTTCCTGGCAAACCTTATGTTATTTGTTGTCCTTTCATGAAAGAGATCATGATGGAAGTCAGTAGAAGGGAGAAGCAGGCAGGAATACTTCCAGATTCTGATATGGATGCCTACATGAAGGTAGACATGGTGGATCCCACGTTTTGGATATTCAGAAGGTTCGCGTACATGTTTTGGAAGAATTTATTTACTTTATTTTTGTGGTCAGGCAATATCAGTTGAGGGATTGAAAAGTAACCTTCAGACAGATTACATATTGAAGGTAATTTACTAGGTTTATTCCACAGGACTGAAGTCTTACATTCCATTTGCTTATTGTCCAAACATCCTATTGTTTTACAATATTTTTCATCTTACCCTTTCTTTCAGATTCTAGGACTTGATATTTGTGCCGACACAATGGTTGGCGATGCCATGAGAAGAGGTATCTCAGGAGGTCAGAAGAAACGGCTGACTACAGGTATTTTATGCTTGAGATAAGAAACGATACTTCAGAGAATGTGTGTTCCTCAAGATCTTCAAGATGCTGAACTTCATTTGATGCCTGTGAATTTTTTACCTTTGTGTTACAGGGGAGATGATTGTCGGGCCAACAAGAGCACTCTTCATGGATGAAATATCAAATGGCTTAGACAGCTCAACCACTTTACAAATTATATCTTGTCTACAACATTTGTCTCATATTATGGATGCTACTGTGTTGATTTCATTACTTCAACCAGCACCAGAGACCTTTGATCTCTTTGATGACATCATTCTAATGACAGAAGGGAAGATTGTGTATCACGGCCCCCGTTCTAGTATTTGCAAATTCTTTGAGGACTGTGGGTTTAGATGCCCTGAAAGAAAAGGTGTTGCGGACTTCCTTCAAGAGGTGGGTCTTCAACCTTCTGTTTGTCTCTCCATTTATATTTCATTTTAAAGTTGACTTGTGTTACTCCTTCGCTCTGCTCCAGGTTATTTCCAGAAAAGATCAAGGACAATATTGGTTCGTTACTGAACAACCATACAGTTATGTTTCAGTTGACCAGTTTGTTAAAAAATTCAAAGAAAGTCAGCTTGGCAAGAATCTAGAGGAAGAGATCACGAAGCCATTTGATAAGTCTAAAAACCACAAGAGTGCTTTATCCTTCACAAGCTACTCGTTAACAAAATGGGAAATGTTTAAAGCTTGCAGTGTAAGAGAATTTCTTCTAATGAAAAGGAATTCTTTTATATATGTATTCAAAACTACACAGGTATCTTTCATTATACCCATCATCTGCAAATCTTTTAGCTTTTACTTGTAAAAAACCAGGCAGCTTACCGGAAAACATCCCTGCTTCTTTGCACAGCTATTTATCATTGCTTCAATAACAATGACTGTCTTACTGCGCACAAGAATGGCTATTGATGCGATCCATGCAAGCTATTACATGGGTGCTTTGTTCTATGGACTGGTTATCTTACTTGTAGATGGATTTCCAGAGCTGCAGATGACTGTCTCTCGACTTGCAGTTTTTTATAAACACAGAGAGCTATGTTTTTATCCTGCTTGGGCTTATGCGATCCCTTCTGCCATCCTTAAAGTTCCAGTTTCACTCTTGGAAGCTTTTGTTTGGACAGCTCTTACTTACTACGTCATCGGCTACAGCCCTGAGTTCGGAAGGTGAGCTCTAGATGGGGGGTTCAAAAATTAAGCACTTAAAAGTTAAACGTACTGGTAAATATGATGCAAAAGAGTGGGTATGTGGCTATACCTGATACTGCATGAAAAAACAACTTACGAACCTGCTCTCTGGCTGTGAAAAAGTGATATTATTGTCAGTTCAAACACTTTTTCCATGATGAGGCAAAACCAGTAACTTGGGGAGAGTATATGTGAACCCAAGAAGTTTTTATAGTACATATCATTCATAGGATGCATAGAAGAGCTATTACTGTTTTCTGGAGGTTGAGAAAGCTATAGATTCGCTCTGGCTGAGGTTAACCAGCTAATGTCTCAACTACTTCAGTTACTATGGCTTCTCTTTATTTAGGAACTTTGGATGCCATGAATTTCTTTATTCATCTGCTGAGCAGTTGTGTTTCTTAGGTTTCTCCGCCAGTTCCTTCTACTCTTTCTGGTACACTTGACATCAACATCCATGTTTCGGTTTGTTGCATCTGTCTTCCAAACTGTGGTTGCTTCAACAGCAGCTGGTTCTCTCGCTATATTAGTTGCTTCAGTATTTGGTGGCTTCGTAATTGCAAAACGTGAGATTTCATACTGCTCCTCGTAATCCTGTGATATTGTTCAAATGATTTTCCTTAATAGTTTGTGCTGTTGCAGCCGCTATGCCTGTTTGGCTGGCATGGGGATTTTGGATTTCTCCATTAACATATGGTGAGATAGGTTTGACTGTCAATGAGTTTCTTGCTCCTCGGTGGGAAAAGGTACTTTTCAAGTATTCAGCCTTGCGTAGTTACTCTTTGGACACCAAGGCTAAAATTCAGTCGGTTTTTTTCTTATTTTTGGTTTAAAATAGTAATTTGGAAGAAATTTTTTTTGGAAAGAGAATCTAATATTCCTACTGGGTATAAATCAACTCTGTTGAGATATTTTCATTGATTAGGCGATCCAGATGGTGTGTGAGGTTCCTATTATTCTGTAGTTGCAAAAATGAGTTACTTTTAACCATGCTGTTGTGAGGTTAACCATGCTGTTGGCCGCACAAACAAAAGGACCCTAACCATCCATGTAGTGAAGTTGATTTACTCTTCGACTTTAAACACAGGTTGTCTCTGGTTACACATCCATCGGACAACAAACACTAGAAAGCCGTGGATTAAATTTTCATGGCTACTTTTACTGGATATCAGTTGTTGCATTGATTGGGATGACAGTGCTTCTCAATATCGGTTTCACAATGGCTTTAACCTTCTTAAAACGTGAGTCCATCTGCTACTGCTTCGTGGGTTTTCTTTATAATATAATGTAGATGCATCCATGCTAACCAAATACATTGATCGTCATTCAGCCCCAGGAAAATCTCGTGCAATTATTTCTCGTGAAAAGTACTATCAGCTGCAAGGAAAAATAAATGACCGCGATGTTTTTGACAAGGACATGACCCTCACTGCTGCGCCTGCTAAATCTAGTGCAGAAACCAAAAAGGGTGTGCTTGTTTTCTTCCTTCTCTCATCAATGTTGACATATAGCATTTGTACAGAAGCTTTTGTCTTTGTAGACTGTTTCATGGTAATCTACATTGGCCATAGAGTGATAGGGAGATATCTCCACATCTTTACAAATGTTGCAATCTATAATTTTTGCAGGAAGGATGGTTTTGCCTTTTGAGCCCCTTGCTATGACATTTACGGATGTTCAGTACTACGTTGATACGCCACTGGTAACCAAGATAATTCTCGACAGTCATAAAATGCAGTTTCTTTGTCTAAAAACTGCTGTTATACTTGTCTCAGGAAATGCGAAGGCGTGGTAATCAACAGAAGAAGCTTCAGCTTCTTTCTGACATTTCTGGTGCATTCAAACCTGGCATCCTCACGGCATTGATGGGTGTTAGTGGAGCAGGGAAAACAACTCTTATGGATGTTCTTTCTGGAAGGAAAACTGGTGGTACCATTGAGGGAGAGATTAGAATTGGCGGGTATCTAAAGGTTCAGGATTCATTTGCTAGAATATCAGGGTACTGTGAGCAAACCGACATTCATTCCCCACAAATTACTGTAGAAGAATCTCTGATATACTCTGCTTGGTTGAGGCTCCCACCTGAGATAAATGCGAGAACTAAAACTGTATGATACCCTTTAAAAGATGAACTAATAGTTTTGTTCCTGGACCTTAATCATTAAGACTGGGTTGTAATACAAGTTTTTATGATCAACTTTTTTTTTTTTTTTTACAGGAGTTTGTAAATGAAGTTATTGACACTATCGAGCTTGATGAGATCAAAGATTCTTTAGTAGGCATGCCAGGAGTCAGCGGTTTATCGACTGAGCAGCGTAAGCGGTTGACTATAGCAGTGGAACTTGTTGCCAATCCATCTATCATATTTATGGATGAACCCACTTCGGGTTTAGATGCAAGAGCAGCTGCAATAGTTATGAGAGCAGCAAAGAATATAGTTGAAACAGGAAGAACAGTAGTTTGCACCATTCATCAGCCAAGTATTGATATCTTTGAGGCATTTGATGAGGTAAAACTAAAGTAATGATAACATTGATACTCTTGTTTCTTCTTCACCATTGATTTGGTAAGAATAGAACCCGTCTACCCATACCACCTGAAGCCAAGTCATCTGCATTGCACAAAGACATCGATGGCTGAAATGGCAAAGCTAATGCTATCAAAGTTTTAACATCCATATCTGAGATCATAGTGCATATAACTGAGGTTTTGACACATCCTACTCTCTACTGCAGTTGATTTTAATGAAAAACGGAGGACGCATAATCTATTCTGGACCATTAGGCCAGCGGTCAAGCAGGGTGATTGAGTACTTCGAGGTTAGTTGTCGCGAAATTCTCTGTTTTTGATGTCATTGTCTTTCAGGTACTTCTGGTAGCTGACAGACTTCTCCATTAACCTTGATTCTATTTTCCTGACTTCATTGGATAGAGTATTCCTGGTGTGCCTAAGATTAAGGACAATTACAATCCTGCAACATGGATTTTAGAAGTTACTTCTCAATCTGCAGAGGCTGAACTTGGTGTAGATTTTGGTCGAATTTATGAAGGGTCTACATTGTATCGGTAAGTACAAAAACCATGATGATCTATAGCACTGATATTAAGAAGGAATAATAACCTTACGCCTCTGACTGCAGGGAGAATGAAGATTTGGTCAAGCAATTGAGTTCACCAACTCCTGGTTCCAAAGAACTGCATTTTCCTACTCGTTTTTCACAAAATGGATGGGGGCAACTCAAAGCATGCCTGTGGAAACAAAACTTGTCTTATTGGAGAAGTCCTTCTTATAACCTTGCGCGCATTGTTTTCATGTCCTCTGGAGCTTTCGTATTTGGCCTGCTGTACTGGCAGCAAGGAAAGAAAATGTAAGTCAATAAGCATTGATGTTTCTACAAACCACAAAATTTACAACCTGTATAAAACGTTTTTCTTTCCTTTATCCTTTTTTTTCAGAAAAAAGTCATGTTGCTCATAAAATGTTTCTTAGATGCTTTGACATTTAGTTTCTGGCAGTGCTTTTATGGAGAGGCATTTTCATGATAATTTAGTTCTCATTTTGTAGAAAAAACGAGCAGGATTTGTTCAATATAGCCGGCTCAATGTACGCATTCATTGTATTCTTCGGCATAAACAATTGCTCCTCAGTGCTGCCTTTTGTGGCAACAGAGAGGACTGTTTTGTACCGGGAAAGATTTGCTGGGATGTATTCTTCGTGGGCCTATTCATTTGCTCAGGTTTCAGATCTCTTTCGAAAACTAGATTGTTTACTTTCCTGTCAAGTACATGGAGAAATTTAAACTAGCTTTCATGTCTCTACTTATGAACTACATATACTCAATCCTTCTCATTTACATTATACTCAATCCTTCTCTTTTACATTAGCTTGTAAGTTTACTGTTGATGATTTGGTAAAAACTCATGGATACCTGTAAGTTGAAGTCCCTAACAGTTTCATTTTATCACTGAAGTAAAATATCTGGCAGTTCCTAGGAGTTCCTGTTAGAATCTCAACTAGTTTACACTTGAACCAAATTAACTTGCCATGTTATGTTTGATATCAAACGGAAGATAGAATATTAGCTATGCCTGCACCAGAAGCTTGATCATTTTGGATGTTCATCTGAAATAAGAAGGTTGTAACTGACATCTAAGTATAAAAAGAGGTTTATAAGTCTAATAAGTTTTGTACAAGTCTTTAAATTGGATTGAAATTGACCCTAATAAGATTGAAAAATCATAATCCCTAAATAAAATGAAAAACTAACAGAAAATATGAAAATAATATATAAAATACAGAAAAATCAAGGAAAAAATACAAAATTAGATGTATCAGCATCTTCCCTTCTAATTTGGGGTCTTTTAGAGAGGGACTAGCACAAGCATGTTCATCTTATCATGAAACTAGACCTCTAAAATCATCTGGAAATATTTTAATATGTCAAATTAAAAATTATAGCACCTTAATGCCATTTTGTTGGTCTTGTATGATTAAATCTATTTCAAATTGCTTTTTGGCCTAATTTTATTTTATTGGTTTATAAATATATCAATTAGATTATTTATATTATATGTTAGTGGTGGATATTTATTTAATTATTTAAAATATTCAGTTTTTGTTATCTCAACTATATCATATATAAATTTGAAACTTGTATGGGTCTATCATTATTTTATGTTTTATTTTTTTTAATTTAATTAATTCAAATGGAATGATGCGATTTAAATTCAATATCATGATTTGTTTAAGTTATTATTTAAGTATAATTTTATATTACTAATGCATGTTATTATTAATTTGTTTTGTAGGTGCTAGTTGAGGTTCCATACTTGCTCGTTCAATCAATCATTTATGTGATCGTCACATATCCTATGATTGGTTACTCGTCGTCTTCCTATAAGATATTCTGGTCTTTCTACAGCATGTTCTGCACATTGCTGTTCTTCAACTACCAAGGGATGCTGCTTGTGTCATTGACACCAAACATTCAAGTGGCTGCCATTATAGCCTCATTTTCATACACAATGCTCAACTTTTTCTCTGGGTTCATTGTCCCAAAACCGGTAAGCTTTCCGACCATCAATTTATCTTAGTGCGGGGCTTTTTACATGTATTGCAATTTGAAACATGGTTGCCTGCGTAGACAAACATTAACTACCATAGTATCAATCCAAGTACTATCATCTCTAAGCATGCCTTTTAGCTTTGCCTTTGATGAAGACACATGGACAGAAAAATATGCATGTTGTCATAAGGATGGCTAGGTTTCAAAATCTAATTTCTCAGGTTTTAATAATTTCAACGAAATAAAATGCTGTCAGCCATTAAAAGTAATTAAACTACGTATTATCAAGATCTTGACCAAGATGGTGTGAACTAACTAAGAGGGGATTGAAATACAAAACTGACTGATCACTTATGGTTCTTCATTTGTGCTTGGCAACGCAGCGTATTCCAAAATGGTGGCTTTGGTTGTATTATATTTGCCCCACTTCCTGGGCATTAAATGGTATGCTGACCTCACAATATGGAGATGTAGACGAAGAAATATCAGTGTTCGGCGAGGCCAAAGCTCTTTCTGATTTCGTCGAGGATTACTTTGGGTTCCATCACAGCTTTTTGAGTGTTGTTGGTGTTGTTCTAGTAATCTTCCCCATTGTCACTGCTTCTCTTTTTGCTTATTTTATAGGAAGACTCAACTTTCAGAGAAGGTAGAATTCGTGTTTTGCATCGTTTCTTTTTGTTGCAATCGAAGGTCGATTTTGTATTGATGCATCTGTTGTTGTATCATTAATTGATACTTATAATAACTATCCCATGCAATTTTTATTTTATTTTATTTTATATGCAGGAGTACAATATATATATATATATATATAAAAAACAAAGACTAGCTTAGCTTCCAAAGAAGTAATATATACCAGCAGAGCAGCATCGCCAGCAATAAAGAGCACACAACAGTACTAAATGAGGATGATCCCATTAAATATTTTATATAACAATCATCACCCCTAGCTCTTATATGATATAGTTGAAAACGAAGGATAACAAAATTTACTATGAATCAAAACTCTCAAATATCAATAATACCATAATCATGAAAAAACCAATTAAAATATTTAGTTTTTATTTATCAAAATATATTTGTCAAAAATTGATTACAATCATTTACACAAAAAAAAAACTAGAAAATCCTAATAATATTGAATAAGAAAAATAAAATAGAAACAATATTCTCTTTTGAGTAGAAAATCCTAATGATACTTAACAAATAAATAAATAAAATTCCTAAACTAAACTAAGAGAAATAAAAATAACAAAGAAATATATTTATTAAAAAAAAAAACTCTTATGTAGTCAGAAATGAAAAATGACATGGTTTATTATAAGTCTAAACCATTAAAAATTAATAACATTATAACTAGGAGGAAACATCTAAAATATTTAATTTTCATTCATCAATGTCTACTAATTGCCAAAAAGTCCTTTGTACATAATTAAAAAAAAAACTAGAAAATTCTAACAATATTAAATAGTAAAAATATTTTCTTTAAATAGAAAAAATAAAAAAATACTAATAATACTAAATAAAAAATAAAAATAAAAATAAAAATTATTCTCTTTAAATAAAAAAAAATAAAAAAGCCACTATCATGATATTACCTTAGAACTTGATCATGGTTGAACCCAAATTTTTTAGATCTAGTATGCTTATTAGACCAATATTATCTTGGGTTTAATTGACTACCAAGTCCAAATACTTTGGATCTAATATATTTGGCAAACCTATATTCTCTTGGAATTAGTTTATTGTCACGTCCAAGTGTTTTTGACGTGGCATAGTTGTCAAACCCACACAACTTTTGACTAGGCTAACTATTAAGATTAAGTTCTTTGGGTCTTGCATGTTTGATAGACTCATGTTATCTTGAGTTTGGTCGATTGTCAAGTCCAAATCTTTTAGGTTTAACATGTTTGTTAGACTCATGTTATCTTAGATTTGGCTGACTACAATCTTGAACTTGACTAATTACTAAGTTCAAGTTCTTTGAATCTAGTGTGTTTAGTAGACCCACGTCATCTTAAACTTAGATGAATGCCAAGCATAAGTGCTTCTATGTCATATTGAACTTGGATGATTGTCTAGTCTAAGTTTTTTGAATTTAGCATGTTTGTCAAATTTACATTACCTTACGTTTGGCTAATTGTCAAACCCGAGTTCTTTAAATTTGGCATACCTGCGAAACCTATTTTGTTTTTAAAGTTATTTTTATTTATAAAAATATATAATAAAAGATATTGATTCATCAGAAACATTCTCTTCTAAGTGTTTATAAATATAAGTTTCTATTATATAGTAAATTATATGAAAGCCTTAATGAATAGGCTCTCCTAATAAATTTACTAATTTTATTATAAGGATATTTATAATATAAAAAAAACATAACACTTAAAGCATTTACACATTAGAAAAACTAGATATATAAAAATTATATCTTGTAAGGTGATATATGGAACAAATAATCAATTTAAAAAAAATATCTTTATACCTGTAAACTATTTTTTTTTCTTATCTAGATAGTTTACCAATATATATTTGTGATGATGGGAAGCCAAAACTGATTATAAGATATAAATGTATGAAAAGTAAACGGTATTTGAGAGTGTGAAAATAGTTATTTTTTAAAATATTTTTTATTTTAGAATATATTAAAATAATATTTTTTTTATTTTTTAAAAATTATTTTTAACTTTTACACATCAAAATAATCTAAAAATATTAAAAATATATTAATTTAAAATAAAAATTTAAAATATTTT